>NW_021625184.1:0-18994 GCF_004785775.1 Grammomys surdaster
GCTCTGACATACCCAGTATCTCAGGAACACAGAATCTAAATAACAGGATCACAGAGACAGCTGGATTCTGAGGAGTTCTGATACAACAAGGGTCACAGAATAGATAGGCTCCAGTCATCAAGAGCAAGGGACAATAGCACTATAGATAATCACATGGCAAGAGGCCACCATAAGAACACATGGAAGGGAAGCTAAGGTTTATTGGCATCATCAGAACCATGTTCTGCCACCATAGCATGTCCTAGACACAACATTACACTGGAAAAGCAAGATTCAAATTTAAAGTCACTTCTAATTATGATGGCAGAGGTCTTTAAGTAAGACAAAAATAACTCATTTAAAGAAATACAGGAGAACACAGCTAAAGAGCCCTTAAAGGGGATACACAAAAATCCCTTAAAGACATACAGAAAACCACAACCAAAGAGGTGATGGAATTCAATTAAAAAATCCAGGATCTAAAATTGTACATAGAAATAATAAAGAAATCAGCAAAATAGAAGTCACTGGAAATAGAAAACCTAGAATAGAGATTAGGTGATATAGATGCATGAATCAACAAAAGAATACAAGAAATAGAGGAGAACTAAAATGAATCCAATGGTATTTGGCTTGACACTCAAGATGGCTCTTTACTCTTAACTTCTGAACCCCCTTCCAGTAATTTGAAAAGGATAAGAGCATCAATATGTTCTTACAAATGCCTATATAAATCCTCTTGTATGTTCAACACATTCGTAACATTTTTTGTTAATCATTAACAAAATTTCGTGACTTAATTCTTTGTTTCACAACAATTGTAAAAGCAGTGGTGCTAACACTTAATGTAATTAAAACTCTTATACCAGCAATAATCAAGCCCACTACCCTATTGCTTCTGCTTAAAGCATTGACTCATTTCTTCCAGTACTTATATGCTATCTTTAGACTATCAAGGTTTGGTGATACTAAAGGCACTAAAACAAAAGCTGGTTCATAGACCTCAATAACTGACATGCTGGATTTCAAAATACAAACACAATTAGGAGGTGTACAATCAATGCAACTCACTTTAAATACTGTAGAAGAAACAAAAGTATTTTTAACTTGACAGTTAAAAGAACCTTAACACATGTTCTAACACCTATCTGAAATCCAGATCCTGTCCCAACTTTATCCTTTGCTAACATAACATCATAAAGAACCACAGATGAAAACAAACCTCATATTCTTCCTCACACTAGTCACAGTGGCTACGACTAAAACCTCACATGACATCATATGCTGTCAAGGATGTGGAGAAAAAGGAACAATCAGTCCATTCTTTTCTCCTTATAAAAAGCTCAATGAATGTGGATCAAGGATCTCCACATAAAATCAGATACACAGAGACTAATAGAGGAGAAAGTGGGGAAGATCCTTGAAAACGTGATCACAGGGGAAGTTTTCCTGAAGAGAAGAATAATGTCTTATCCTCTAAGATTAACAATAGACAAATGGGACCTCATTATATAGCAAAGGTTCTGTAAGTTAAAGGACACTGTCAGTAAGACAAATCAGCAACCAACAGATTGGGAATGATCTTTATTACCACCCCTATATCTGATAGAGGGCTAATATCCAATATATACAAAGAACTCCAGAAGTTAGACACCTGAGAATCAAATAACCTTTTTAAAAATGGGCTACAGAGCTAAACCTGACATTTTAACTTAGGAATATTGAATGGCTGAGAAGTACCTAAAGAAATGTACAGCATCTTTAGTCATCAGGGAAATGCAAATCAAAACAACCCTGAGATCCCACCTGAGAACTGTCAGAATGGCTAAGATAATAAACTCAGGTGACAGCAGAATCTGATGAGGATTTGGAGAAAGAGGAACACTCCTCCATTGTTGGTGGTATTGCAAGGTGGTCTAAACATCCTGGAAATTAGTATGGTAGTTTCTCAGAAAATTGGACATAATATTACCTACAGACCCAGCAATACCACCCCTTGGCACATACCCAAAATATTCTCCAATGAGCACAACATACAACAAGAATGCATGCTCTCATATGTTTATAGATGTCTTATTTATAATAGCCAGAGCCTGGAAAGAACCTAGATGTCTTTCAAGAGAGGAATGGATACAGAAATTGTGGTACATTTACTCAATGGAATACTACTCAGCTATTAAAGACAATGACTTCATGAAATTCTTAGGCAAATGGGTGGAACTAGAGATTATCATTCTTTGTGAGGTAACCCAATCACAAACAACAAATGTGGTATGCACTAACTGATAAGTGAATATTAGCCCCAAATCTAAGAACAGTCAATATACAGTTCACAGACCACATCAAGCTAAAGAACAAGGAAGACTAAATTGTGGGTGCATCAATCCTTCTTAGAAAGTGGAACACAATACTCAAAGGAGCAGAAATATAGACAATGTTTTGGGCAGAGACTGAAGGAATGGCCATCCGTAGACTGCTTTACCTGGGGATCTATATCATGTACCTTCACTAAATACAGACGATATTTTGCATGCTGACAAGACCCTGATATTGCTGTCTCCTGAGAGGCTCTTCCAGAGCCTGACAAAAACAGAGATGGAAGCTCACAGCCAACCATTGGCCTTATCACAGAGTATCAGATTATGGAATTAGAGAAAGGAGTGAAGTAGCTGAGGGGATTGCAACCACATAGGAAGAACAACAATATCAATCAACCAGAACACCAAAACAAGGAATTCACATGGAAGGACTCATGGTTCCAGTTGCATATGTAGCAGAGAATGTCCTTGCTGGGCATCAATGGGAGGAGAAGCCCTTTGTCCTGTGAAGGTTTGGTGCCCCAGTATATAGGAATTTTAAGGATGGGAGACAGGAGTGGGTGGATGTGTGGGTGAGCACCCTCATTAAAACAGGGGCAGGAAGGATGCTATGGGGGTTACTGAGGGGCAAAAATGGAGATAGGGGATAACATTTGAAATGTAAATAAAAAAATATCCAATAAAAATAATTAAAGAAGGCAAACTTAAATAAAAAGAGAATTCTCTTTTCCTCAGTAGCCATGTTTTAATTGGGTTATTTCATTTTCTGTACTCTAACCTCTTGATTTCTTTTTATATATATATTGGATATTAGCCATCTGTTAGATGTTGAATTGCTAAAGATATTTGCCCAATCTGTAGGTTGCTATTTTGTCCTATTGATAGTCCATTTGAATTACAGAAGCTTTTGAGTTTCATGAAGTCCCATTTGTCAACTGTTAATTATAGGACCATGAGCCACTGTTGTTTTGTTCAAGAAATTTTCATGTGTGCCATTGTGTTTGTGGCTGTTTCTCACTTTCTCATCTATTAGACTCAATGTATCTGGTTTTATATGGAGGTCCTTGACCAATTTCTACCTGAATGTTGTATAAGGACATAAAAATGGATCACTTTGCATTCTTCTACGTGTAGACCACCAGATAGAACCACAACAACTGTTGAAGCAGTTTTTTTTTTGGCCTTCTTTGTCAAAGGTCAAATGACCATAGTTTTATGTGCTTATTTCTGGGTTTCAATTCTACTCCGTTCATCAAGTTGTGTGTCTCTGTCTCTGTACCAATTACATTTGGATTTAATTACTATTGCTGTGTAGTACATTTTGATGGCAGGTAGATGGTGATTCCTCCAGAATTTCATTTATTATTCAAAAAACAGTTTCCCTATCATGATTTTTGTGTTATTCCATATGATGTTCAGAATTGCTTTTTCTATGTCTGTGAAGAATTGAGGTGGAATTTTAAAAGAATTGCATTGAATCTGTAGATTGATTTTTGTAAGATAGCCATTTTTTATTATGCTAATCCTACCAATACATGAGCATGGGAGATCTTTCCATCTTATCTGGTCTTCTTTGATTTCTTTCTCAAGGACATGAATCTCTTGTCATACAGATCATTCATTTGTTTGATTGGAGTTACAAGAAGATATTTTATATTATTTGTGACTATTGTGAAGAGTGTAATTTTCCTAATTTCATTTTCAACACTGTTATTCTTTTTGTAGAGGAAGTCTACTGATATGTTTGAGATACCTTTATATCCAGTCAATTACTTGAAGTTACGTATCAGCTGTAAGAGTTCTCAGGTAGATATTTTGTTGTTCCTTATGTATATGATCATATTGTCTGGAAATGATGTTGCCTTGAATTCTTTCTTTTCAGTCTGTATCCCTTTAATCTCCCTTTGTTGTCTTATATCTGTAGATAGACCTCCAAGTACTATACTGAATAAATAGGAGAGAGTGTGCAGCATTGTCTTATCCTTGATTTTACTGGGATTGTTTCAAGTTTCTGTCCATTTAATTTGATGTTGGCTGCTAATTTACTATATATTGCTTTTATTATGTTTTATTATGTGTGTGCCTTGAATTCCTGATCTTTCCAAACTTTTAACACTAAAAGGTGTTATATTTTGTGAAATGCTTTTTCAGCATCTAATGAGATGACCATGAGATTTTGTTATGTATCTGTTATATATTTTATAAATATATATATGTATGTATATATATATATATATATGTTATATAATGTTATATATTTGTATTATATATTTGTTATATATTAAATTACTTTGATTGGATTAATTTCTTGCATTTCCCTATATTTTACCATCCCTATATTGTTAGGATGAAGCCTTCTTGATTGTGGTGAATGATGGTTTTGACATGTTCTTGGATTCAGTTTGTGAAATTTATATTACATATTTTACATTGATATTCTTAAGGGAAATTGGTCTGAAGTTCTCTTTCTTTGTTGGATTTTGTGTGTTTTTGGTATCAATGTAACTGTGGCTTCATATAATGAATTAGGTAGTGTTCCTTCAGTTTCAATTTTATGGAATATTTTGAGGACTGTTAGTATTAGCTCTCCTTTGGTGGTCTGGTAACATTACTAACTAAATCAGTCTGGCCCTGGGTTTTTTTGTTGGGGGTGGGGGTTGAGAGTTATTTAATAACTGTTTCTATTTTCTTAGGAGTTATGGGACTGTTTACATATCTTGATTCTACTTGGTACCTGATATCTGCCTCAAAATCATTCATTTTGTTTAGATATCCCACTTTTGTTGAATACAGACTCTCGTATTATATGATGATTTTTGAATTACCTCAGTATCCATTGTTATGTTTCCCATTGAATTTCAGCTTATGGTAATTTGCATCACATCTCTGTGCCCTTTAGGTAATTTGGCTAAGAGTGTATCTATTTTGTTGAGTTTCCTCAAATAACCAACTTTAGTTTTGTTGATTCTTTTTATTGGTCTCTTTGTTTCTACTTGGTTGATTGCAGTCCTCAGTTTATTTCCTGCCATCTACTCCTCTTTAGTGTGTTTGCTTATTTTTGTTATAGACATTTCAGATGTAATGTTAAGTTGCTATTATAGGATCTGTCCACCTTCCTTTTTTATTGTATATTTTCCTTATTTACATTTCAAAAGTTATCACCTTTCTCAGTCCTCCCCCAGAACCCCTCTATCCCATACTCCTCCCCCCTGCTTCTATGAGGGTGTTCACCCAAACACTGCTGTCTACCCTCCCGGAAATTCTTCTACATTTGGGCATTGCGTCCTCACAGAACCAAGGGCCTCTTCTCCCATTGATCAAGACTATCCTCTGCTCCATATGTGACTGGAACCATAGTTCCCTCCATGTATTCCCTCCTTGGTTATTGGTTTACCCTGGGAGCTCTAGGGATTCTGGTTGGTTGATATTGTTCTTCCTGTTGTGTTGCAAACCCCTTCAACTCCTTAAGTCCATTCTCTAAGTGCTCCATTGGGGATCCTATGCTCAGTCCAACAATTGGCTGTGGGAATACACCTTTGTATTTGTCAGACTCTGGCAGAGCCTCTCAGGAGACAGCTACATCAAGCTCCTGTCAGCAAGTCATTCTTGGCATCCACCATAGTGTCTGACTTTGATGACTGTATATGGGTTGGAGCCCCACTTGGGACCATCTGTGGATGGCCTTTCCTTCAGTCTCTGCTCTACACATTGTCTAGGTTTTTTCTCCCTTGTGCATTTTGTTTCCCCTTCTATTAATTGTGAATCACCCATACTTTGGTCTTACTTGTTTTTGAGCTTGATGTCCTATCTGAAATTGAATCTTGAATATTCTCAGATTTTGGGGTAATATGTACCTGTCAGTGAGTGCATACAATATGTGTTCTTTTGTGATTGGGTTAACTCACTCAGGATGAAGGGAGTTAATTCCATGAATTTTTCTGTTAGCACTGCTTTCTTTGTATTCCATTAGTTTGGGTAAGTTATGCCTTCATTTTTCTTTAATTCTGGAAAATCATTAATTTCATTCTTTATTACTTCCATCACCATGTTATTGTTAATTAGACAGTTGCTTAGTTTCCATGAGCATGTGTTATTTCTTTTATTTTTTATATCTTTTATTTAATTATTTACTCATTTATTTATTTTTTGGTTATCAAAGACTGCCTTAATCATTCGTGGTCTCATAGAATGCATGGGATTATTTCAATCTTCTTGTGTCTTGTGGCTTGTTTTGTGTCAATTATTTGGTGAATTCAGGAGAAGATACCATGGGGTGCTGAAAAGAAGGTATGTTATTTGATCTTATGGTTAAATGTTCTGTAGATATGTGTTAAATTCATTTCTATTATTCTTATAGTTTTTTCATTATGTCATGAATTTTCTGGATGTTTTGTCTTAACAGTTTGTACTTTGTGTTTTCTTTGTTGTCTTGGTAAGAGTTCTACTGAAGTGAACAGATGTCATGAACAAGGCAAATCTTACAAAGGACAACAGTTAATTGGGGATGGGTTACAGGTTCAGAGGATCAGTCCATTATCATTAAGGTTGGAGTAGAGCAGTATTTAGGCAGGCATGGTGCAGGCAGAACTGAGACTTCTACATCTTCATCTGAATGCTGCTAGTGGAATACTCACTTCCAGGTACCTAGGGTGAGTGAGGCTTTTAAGTCCACACCCACAGTGACATATATACTCCAACAAAACCACACCTCCAAAAAATGCCACTCCCTGGGCCAAGTATATTTAAACCCTAACAACTGTTCTGTCAGTGTCTTCAATGTAATCTTATAGGCATGAGACTCTGTCATTTTTTTCTCTTCTATTCTGTTGTTGATGCTTGGATCAGATGCTCCTGATCTCTTTCCTAGGTTTTCCATCTAAAGATTTGCCTACTTTTGTGATTTGCTTATTCTTTGAACTTTGACTCATAGACTCTGGATGATTTTGTTCCATTTCTCCACCTGCTGATTGTGTTTTCCTGTGTTACTTTAAGGGATTTGTGTGTTTTCACTTTAAGAGCTTCTACCTGATTCCCTGTGTCCTCCTGTACATCTTCAAGTGAGTTACATATGTATTCCTGAACTCCTCTATTATCTTCATGAGATGGAATTTTAGGTCAGAGTCCTGCTTTTCATGTGTCTTAGGGTATCCAGGAATTACTGTGGTGGGAGAACTGTGTTCTGATGGTTCCAAGTGGCATTCTTTTCTGTAGTGTATGGTCTTTTCCTTGCCTTTTGCCATCTTGCTACCTCTCATGTTAACTGGCCTTGGTTCTTCAAATGGGGCCTGTACTTCCTTGCAGGCAGGTGGAGCTCTATGAGGTGCATTAAAACAGGTGTTCTACAAGGCACACTGTGCTATCTCTAATAAGGGAGCCCTCCCGTTTCCCTAGTTAGAACAGGCCTCCTGTGTCACTGATTATGGCTGATTGCCTGTAACCCTGGTTGCAGGAGTCTTCCCAGGACACAGATTGTCTCAGATTGTGGCTCGAAAGCTGGAGAACCCAATATTATTTGGGTAGAGTTGCAGAGTAGAAAAAAGGTGTGTCTCTGTCAGTAGAGTGGATAGTTCCTGATACAGCTGTCCTCTTTGGTAGTCCTAGCTAGGGTAAGCGTTAGGGTAAGTTTTCTCACCCGTGACTGTAGCTGACTTCCTGGGAGTCAGGCTGTCTCTGGGTGTAGGAAGGTAGCTGGAAAACCCAATATGCCCAAGGTAGGTCTTGCAGACTGGAATGAAGATGTCTGGCAGGGCATACAGGTCACATATCCACTGGACACAATGGGGGTCGAAGCAAGTGCAGGTATTGGGGTGAGAGTGTCTCAGCTCTGATCCTGTATATAAGAGAATTCCTGGGAAGAAATGAAAAGTAAGAAAGAATGAAACAAATAAAGGAGGGAGTGAAAGACAAAGTTATCATATAATTTCTTTGAGCCATGTGATTAATTTAATGATATTACATGCTTCTTAGATGGAATTCTTGCACCAAGGCTCTGCAATACTCTAAGGAGACCATTTTTCTGCTATTGGGATGCAAACTTTGGACCTTATTCTGATACTTGATTCTTTGTTTTTAAAACCTATACTTCAGCTTCTTTATTATTACAAACATTTAGTTGTTTATTTCATGATGATTAACATGGTTTGTCTAGATGACTGGATAAGGAATTAACTAAAATGTAAGCTATTAGACAATTCTTTTCTGTGAAACTCTCTCTCTCTCTCTCTCTCTCTCTCTCTCTCTCTCTCTCTCTCTGTCTGTCTCCCTCCCTCCTCTCTTTCATTTACATCAAGATAAGCTTTCACTGTGTATAACTGGCTGTACTAGGACAGACTTTATAGACCAGGTTGGCCTCAATCTCAAAGATCCTCCTTTATTACTTTCCTGAGTGCTGGTGTTAAAGTTGACACTGTCCCTGGATGATGGTTTGTCAATAAAAATGGCCTTTATTTTTATGTTATGTATATGAATACATTATCTGAGAGCATGTACATGCAGTGCCTACAGAAGCCAAAGAAAGACATCAAATTCCCTAGGACTAGAGGTACATATAACTCTGAGTTGCTGTGTGGGTGTATCAAATCCAACCCTGGCCTTTTTAAAGAGCATCCAGTACTTATTACTGCTGATCTATCTCTCCTACCTCAACTTTCATGATCAGATTATTTGAAGCAAGAACACCCATCCTAAGTGTGAGTGGCGCCTTCTGGTGCCAATACAGATAAAAGGATGTAGAAGAATCTTTGTCTTTTGCCTGTTTATTGTCTTCACTCTATGGAAATTCCACCTATTCTGTTGCTGCATCATTCCATGTTTGATGTTAAAACCAGCTTCATTGGAATTCCAATTTAGAAGGAAGACCAACAGGTCTCCAGCAATTTTTGTGGTCTTCAGTGTTATCTTGGGCCTGAGGAGACATTCAACCTTGTGGACTGAGCGATTACCACAATCTCTGCCCCTCCAGCATGAGACAGGTGTTGTTGAATTCCTCAAACTATATTTTGTCAGTTATTATGAAGTGCAGTTCATATATGCCTGTACACATAAATACATGCTCAATTAGTTCTGTTCTTTATATTATTTATAGTAATATAGATGGTTTAGAGACATTTATTCTCTTTTTCCTCCCTTTCATTTCTTACTTCTTTCCTCTTCTTTACTAGCATTAAAGCATTTTATGTACTTATCCAGGTGAACCTGTACAAATATTTGTATAGTGTAAATTATGAACAGTCTTTAGTTGCTACAAGTATTATAAATTTAATAGATATGGCATATCATCCTTCAAAAAGACAGATCACTTTATACATCCCTGAAATATCTGAAAACTCATTTCTCAATCCACATCTTTAATTTCCTCAAAGCCAGAAGTGGTTGTAGTTTCCTCAGGAGCTCGACTTACAGGTGTTTTGAGCAGCCTGGTGTTAGTGCTGATAACCAAATTAGGGCCCTCTGAAAGAGCATTACATTCTTTTATCCAGATAGCCACCTCTCAATCCTCTAAACAACCATATGTTTGTACATGTATGCATGTATGTATGTGTGTGATTGTGCTTGTATTATATGTCAGCATGGAGGAATGTGTGTGTGCGTGTGTGTGTGTGTGTGTGTGTGTGTGTGTTTGTTGATAGAATCTAAACCAATGTGCACAAAGGGCAAGAGCCACATCCTTATCCCAGACAGAAAGGTGTTATGTCTTGAAATATTTACTTGTTTCAGAATTGCAAGTGTGAAAATACATTGAGTTGTACACTTAAAGCTAATAGGTTTTGTCAGGTAGGAAAGGGGTAATTCTGAGTAATAGGAGTGTCTCTGCTTTGTGTCCTGCCATATTGTAAGGATCTACACAGCAGGGCACTGTGTTGCTATGTACAGCCTAAGGCTAAACACCAGGAGTCACTGAAAGTTGGTGAGAACACAACTAGGGGTTTCTGCCGTAGCTGTATATTGTTTTAACTACTCAGCTACCTCTCTCCAGCAATCACAAGGTTCACATAACTATCTATAAGACTGGCTCAATGGAGCTAAGTAACTGAAACAGTGTCTGGTCAAGATTCTGCCAGTTTCAGACGAACAAATGTCATTAAAGGAGCACCTGCTGCTGTGCCAGTTCCAGCAGGCTTCTTTTGGTCTATATCCAGTATCCCACTGTAGTTTCTCTCTGGTAGAAGTGTTGGAGATGCCTGTCTTAGGGTTTTATTGGTGGGAACAGATACCATGACCAAGGAAATTCTCATAAGGACAACATTTAATTTGGGCTGTCTTATGGTTTCATTCCTTTGTCATCAAGGTGAGAGCATAGCAGCATCCAGGCAGACATGGTACAGACAGTGCTGAGAGATCTAAATATTCATCTTAAGGACACTGACAGAATACTGCCTTCCAGGCAGCTAGAATGAGAATCATAAAGCCCATGCCTACAGTGACATACCTAATGCAAGATGGGCACATCCTCTAATAGTGCCACTCCTGGGCTGATCATATATAAATGACAACAGTGCCCTTACCATGACTGAGCCATGATACAACATAATAGCTATGTGATTTTTAGTCATTATCTCTCTGGTAAAATTGCAAGGAATGCAGTCCAACCATGGATCAGAGAGTATAAAGCAGGCTACAGAATCTACCAATACGTTAGTGACTCTACATTTATCATGTTCGACAGAAACAAATTCTTGATGAACAGTGTAGCACCCAAAATCTACCTGTACCAGAAGCATGAGAACAGGTAATGAATGACCCAAAGACCCACACAGTGCCTCCCTTGCTGTTCAGCAGATGTTCCTATTATAAACTACTGGCTTTCCATAACTACTTGGGGTACAATTAGGATGAATCACAAAACTTATTGATAAAACAATTTTACACTTTGGCAACAAAGACTTTCTCAGCAGAGGAGGAATAAAATACAATTAAGATGGAATAGTATTGAGAAGCCTAATGAGAAACTACAAAGTCAATAGCCTGTGTCTTGAAAACAGGAGGCACAGTCAACACCATTTAACCAGGGTCTTTGAGTGGTGGTGATGTCGGGGTCTCTGAAGATCTTAGTATTTTTTTTTTCTAATCCTCCAAATCAAAGCTATATCTATTTTTTCAATTGCTTCTTGATTGTTTCCATTAATTTTTTAAACAAAAGTGATTTGTGGATGTTTGTAGAATATTATGCCTGAAATAAAATGTGAAGTAGCAATGGAGAAACCACAAAAGAATTTCA
This sequence comes from Grammomys surdaster, assembly GCF_004785775.1. NCBI lineage: Eukaryota > Metazoa > Chordata > Mammalia > Rodentia > Muridae > Grammomys > Grammomys surdaster. The sequence continues at coordinate 11,515 of NW_021625184.1, forward strand.
TGTGGACCATCATCTCTAAAATAAATTTGACTTACTGGATAACTTTATATCTATATGGTATAGTAAATTCTTAAGTTTCTATCAATGTTAAGAAGTAAAATTTATAACATTCTTCATAGTCACATGTATTAGGGTTTTATTGCTATGTAGAGAATCCATGATCAAAATAAGTCTTATAAAAGAAGACATTTATTTGGGACTAATTTACAGTGTTAGAACTTTAGTTCATGAGCATCATGGTAGGAAGCATGACAGAGAGATCTGTATTTTTATCAAAAGACAGCAGAAGGAGTGTCTGGGCCATACTGGGCTTAGCTTCAGAATAGAAGACCTTAAATCCTGCCCCTACAGTGACACAGTTCCTTCCACAATGACATGCCTATTCTAAGAAGGCCACTCCTCTTAATAGTTTCACCTTACTGTGGCCAAGCATTCAAAAATATAAGGGCCCTTTGTATTCAAAACTCTGTAACTGTCATGTTGAAAAGAAATTAGAGAATAAAATACTGTGGATTTGTTTGTAACTGTATTAGGCAGGGTTCTCTAGAGTCACAAAACTTGTGGAATGTCTTTATAAATTTAGGAAATTTATTGAAATGTCTTAATGTCTGTAGTCATATTATCCCTAGAATAGGCATCTGTGAATTGGAAGTCCAAGAATCTAGTAGTTTCTCAGTCTCACTAGGCTAATTGTTTCAGTTAGTCTTCTGTATATGTTGTGTCTCAGTCAGAATTTCAATTCCTGCACAAACATCATGACCAAGAATCAAGGCGGGAGGAAAGGATTTATTTAGGTTACACATCCATATTGCTCTTCATCACCAAAGGAAGTAGGGACTGGATCTCAAGCAGTTAATGAAGCAGGAGTTGATGCAGAGGCAATGGAGAGATGTGAATTACAGAGTGTTTTCCTGAGTTTACTCGGCTTCCTTTCTTAAAGAACCAAGGACTACCAGCCTAGGGATGACAGTGTCCATAATGGGCCCTCACAAACTTGATCAGTAATTGAGAAAATGCTTTACAGCTGGTTCTCATGGAGGCATTTCCACAAGGGAGGCTCCTTTCTGTGTGATAACTCCAGCTTGTGTCAAGTTAACACACAAAACTAGTCAGGACAAACTGCAATCCTGAAGAAGTAGATTCCAACCTATGTGCTGGTCAGTAAAAGCAAACAGGCAGATAAGAGTGAGTCTTCCTTCTTCCATTGTCCTTAAGTAAGCCTCCAGCAGAAGATATGGGCCAGATTAAATGTGTGTAACTCCATGGCTGTATTTGGAACTTGCTCTGTCCCAAGCTAGCCTTGAACTCAGAGATCTCTTTGCTTCATTTTCTGGGAATATAGGCATGTACTATACCTTTTGGGTCTAAGATTTTCATGGCCACTGTGCCTCAATATCTGGATCAATATCATGTGTAATCCTGTGTAAAGATTTCAGTCAGAAGCCTGTATCTTCCAGCCTCATGATCTGGACAACTAGTGTACCTACCATTTCAGGATTGTATTTTATTCCTTGTGTATTCAAGTTGACAATTAGGAATACCTATCACAGTAACCAAAAGCAAAATCCTCCAGTGTCTTGGCAATTACATTCGGTCACTATCAAATTTACATCTGTGTTTAAGGGATATTTCTGTTTAAGAGCCAGGTGATGTGAAAATCTCCAGTAAACACACTTTCTTTTACAATGTAACATATACTTTTATTTTATAGAATTACTTGATTTTTAAATTTTATTTTATTTTTCCAATTTATCTTCATATGTTCCTAAAAATTCCAGTAATTGCCTGATAAATGCTTTTTAAATTAACTTAGTTTTTAGGGACTTTTCACAAAATCAAGGGACATTAAATACTCTGGTCTAGTATGTCTTCTCACTGGTTCTTAGCTCATTATCTCCCATTCACTTTGTAGCTATGGAAACATCAGAATTTTTAGAATCACTTCTCTTAGCTTGGCAGTCATTAACATTTGGTCTTCTTAGACAACACAGGGGCAAGTATTTCATTTTTTCTAGGTGGTTTTTATTAAATAATCCCTTTCAATTTCACATGAAATGGAAGGACAAAGGCCACTGATACATGATTAGACATTGGTTCACACATATTCTGATGGAATTAGGTGGCAGGTTCTGACAAGTTTTACATAGGAGTTTAAATAAAGAGGAGGGCTGATGGGAACCCATAGAGTGACTAAGGGGGAGGAAGTAAGAGTGGGGCCGGGGAGAAGGAAACCTTGGCTCTTTGTAGTGACTGTGCCATATGCCCAGGGGACAAGCTATAGAGATGTCATTGGGAATATATGGCCTCTAGGATGGTAATGATGACATGTCTAGTTGATTGGGGTTGTCTGATGGCCCCATCATTTCCAGACTGTGGTATCAGTAGAGATTGCCTGATTGCAAGCACTTTTCCTGTGAGTAATTCTTTTTGAATATTATAAATACTGGAAGCCCAATATGTGAGGGTTCTGGAGACTGCACTGTGTTTTATATCCTTGTATCTTTCTGAAACTGAGTATACAAATTATTCCTTTAGTGCTGCTTCTCTACCTATAAAATAAGGATAATGATTGTATGGGTTTCCGTGCACAGTGAGTAATATGAGATGAGCTAATACATATGAAATACATTCCTTTCTTTGTTTTTACCTCATGACTTCTGTAGGCTATGGTCATGTGTTCAGATACTGCTTAAAAGAACTAGCAGGCAATATTAGAGGTGAACTGCAAGTTGCACAAACATGAAAAACACAGAGAGAAGGTTTGTAAGTAATATGACACTTCAAATGTGAAAAGACACTCCCTTTCTGTATGAAGAAACTTAAGTTCTCATATCTCTGCATGGAAGGGCTATATGATTTAGCCTTGACACTGCCAATAATGTGAGCTGTTTTTTTGAAGTCGGAAGGCAGTTCTAGGCACTAAGGATGCTACTGCTGTCTGTGCCCTATCTTTTCCAGAAGACAGCAACCATCCGCTATTCACCTAGTTGTGAATATTACAAATTTCCAGGAGTGACCAATGTTCTTTGGTCACCCAAATTGAGTGTAGAAGATGACAGCTTGTCAGAATTAGTTTTCAGGTTTCATCACCTCCATCATTGTGTTCAAATTCACATCATTATATCTGACACTGACTCTTACCCAATGAGCCTTGTCATAAACTACTTTAAGGTACAATATTCTAGCTTGTCTCCTCATAGGCTGAAGCCAACTTCAAAATGCGATATCAATTTATCCTAAGATTGTTTATAATTGTTAATACTCCAAACATGTTTCAAATTCTAAAGTTTTATTTCAGGGAGCTGGGGAAATATGTAGAGTCTCAACGGGTACCTCAAGGTTCTGGCATCTTGAACATAATGATATTCAGGCTTCAGCATACACTATTTCTCCCCAGCTTCATGAACAGGTCTTGGAAGGACTTACAGTTCTGACAAATTATCTAGCCTTATAAGCTCTCATGCAGTATTTCAGGATTGTAATAAAACAGTAATCATTAATCGTGCATCAATATTTATCAGGTTCAGTGCCATGTGGACCATGCTCCCACAATCATCAGTCAGGTATGACAGAACTTCATCATGATGGTTTGTATTGTCTAATCTTGAAAGAACCTAGAGTCATATGAGAAGAAAGAACCTCACTTGAGAACACTCCCTCATGAAATTGACTTTATAACAACCTGTTGGGAGCTGCATTGAGTAATGATAAGTATGGGAGTGTGGAGACATCTGTGGGTGTTTCCCAATTTAGGGAGGTGTTTGGGGTTGTACAGAAAGGCAAGTGTAGTTACCTATGGAGTACCAAGTACTATGTCCTATACCTTAGTGATATCTCTTTCATTCCTTGCCTCTACATATTTTCCTTGTTTCCTGACTTGTGTTCTCTTAGAGATGGAAAGTAAAGCTCCTGCCCTGCTTACTCTGTTAATTTTTCTCAGAATGAAGCCCAAATCTGATCTTCTAAATAATTTCAGGTCCTAAATAACTTGAGCTCAAATATTGAATCTTGTTGGTGACTTCTCCAGAGGCTCCCCTTCCAGTGCCATTGTCACTCTCCCTGGATGGTTCTGGTCAAACTGATCGTATACTAAAACTTTTGATGTTCTGGACAAGCAGAGTACCCAGTCCACCCTCAAATGATAAGTCCTTCATATGGATCCAGATTTTATCAACACATTTCTCTGAATAGATTTTCTGAATTTCTCCTGTCCACACCATGCACAAAAAATCATACCTTGGTCTGTCATGCAGCTTCTGTATTTGAATTCTTCCATTGTTTTTCTGATCCCTAGGTTCTGTTGTCAACTTCACATTCCCAAAGTTGTTTCTGACAGGACATGTCCCTGATATGCATGATGAGATACACATACCTTTGCTAGCACAACCAAGGATAACTCTTTGCTTGAATGTAGACACCCAGCCCTACACCCAATTTGAAGCTCTGTTCTAGCAGTAGTGAGTCCACAATTGTAGCATTCATGAGAAGAGGTGTAGGTAAATATATGTAGATTACAAATGAGTTTCCAAGTCTGAACCTAGCCCTACAGTGCCATATCCTATCCCCAGGCCTCCATGAGGTCACATAACACCAGCAATGGGCTTCCCTCTATTCTACTTCCAGATCCAAATCATGTTTTGCTCTGGGCATATTTCTAGACCATGATTCTCTAGATCCACTTGCTGGACTTCCCCCTCTGACATAGATTGCCTGGCTTTGAGCATCTAAGACTGTTTTTCAGGATATTACTGACACTGTAATCTTACATGATTTTCAGTAGCACTTGGACTTTGCAGTCACATTCTTCTGCCATATGTGGTAGAGCCTCACCATGATGGTTTGTGCTGTGTTAGGTTTACGCAATCGACAGTCATCTGAGAAGAAGGAATTCTAATTCATAACAATCCTCCATGACATGGTCCTAAGAGAAATCTGTTTAAATGTCATGTGAGTATCGATTATTTTTTTATATTTATTTTTGATATTTTTATTAGATATTTATTTATTTCCATTTCAGTTTAACCTCCATAAACCTCCTATCTGATCTCCCCATCCTATTCTTCTGTAAGTGTACTCCCCTAACCACCTAACTACTCCCACCACAGTGCCCTGGCATCCCCCTATACTGGAGGATCAAACCTTATCAAGACCAAAGGTCTTTCCTCACATTGATGTCAGATAAGGCCTTCCACTGCTGTATATGCAGCTGGAACCATTGATCCTTCCTTGTGTACTCTTTGGTTTGTACTTTAGTTCCAGGGAACACTTGGGGGTCTGGTTGGTGTTACGTTCCCAGTGAGTGGTAACTCACAGCTTAGAAATTTTTATTTGTTGGTGGGCTCTCAGAAGCTCTCTTTATGTGTGCCTGGATAGTAGTGTTCACAATCATACTGCACTATATCTTCGAATTTCTCGAGACTGAAAGTTTTTATACAATAGCCCATGTTAATGCCTAAACATGGATGGAGATCTCACCCAACAATGTTCTTTGCAGGACTATCTTCCCTGAATTTCTCCTGTCGACTCCTTGAATACAACCACTTGCCTAGGTGCTATCCTTTAGATTCAGCATCTAAATTCCTCAATTAGTCTGGCATATATGAGATTTGTTTATGATTTCTACACTCCCAGTCCTTTCTGTGATAGACAGGGCTTATACTGGTTTGCAGACCAGACCTACAGATATTTTCATTCCAGTGTCTCACTCACTCTTCCACGCTTCTCTTTAGGAAAATGCTCAGCACACAACTTCCTTGTGAAAGTCTCTCCAGTAGTGAATCCACATGCATAGTCCTAATGGCAGCAGAATCAGTACCACGTGGAAGATGCTCCCACAAACGTATGCTAGGTATGGTAGCGCCTCACCAAGATGGTTTATGTTTTGCTATCTTGACATATTCTAGAGTTATTTGAGAAGGAACTTCTATTGATAACATTCCTCCATGAAGCAGTATGTAGAAAAGCCTATTGGGTTATTACCTTCAGTGCAGATTCTAATGGTAGTGTGGAGCTTTCTGTGGGTGTTGTCAAACTTTGAGAGGTGTTTCTGAGTTTTACGAGCAGACAAGCTGAGGCATCTATAAAATGCAAAGCAGTATGTAGTATTCCTTTTTGGAAACAGCCTCAGGACTTTAGGTTTTTTCCTTAATTCTTGACCCACATTCTTTGAGTAATGGACAATGAAGAGCTTGTCCTTCTTATTTTGATGAGTCTGTCCAGAATTAAGTCCAACTGTGATGTTCCTAATATGTAGAGACATACTACTCAGCCATAGCCTCCTATTGGTAAGCTCTCCAGAAGAGCCCATTCCAGTAGTCTTTGTCATTCTTACAGTATAGTTCTAGACACACAGAATCTCTACTTTCTCTGTTGAAATCCAGAAGAACCAGAGACCCATTGGATCCACACACATGAATGACTCAGTCTCGATGCAGCTTTCTCTCAACATTTATGCCTATAGAGCTTCCCTGAATCCTGTCCACACCATCAACAAAACCTGAGACTTAGTTTTATGATTCAGCTTCTGCATCAAAATTCCACATTTGGTTATCAATCCCAAGGGTTTTTATTGTTGTTGTTGTTTTTTCCATGTTGATATTCCCAGTCCTTTTATGATAAAGAGGGAGCATACCAGGTATTCATGGTATTATATATGTAGACCTTTGCTTCCAGTGCTCTTTTAATCTATGATGTTTGTCTCCAACAGCCAGCTCATCACTCCTTTTCCACTGATGTTCCCCCAGTAGTAAGGCCCTAAAAGTGCTGTCCTCTGATGGAATACTAACTAATTATGTGCAAATTACACATGAGCATCCTTTGTGTGCAAGTGTTAATGTGCTCTTTAGTGTTATCACCTATTCCCAGGCCTCCTTCCTATCACACAGCACCTGTACTAGGCCTCTCTTTTCATTTTCAAAGACAAGCCTAATTCTTTTGTGTGCTAACTCCCAGACAGTGCTATCTAGATCTTTTTGTTGAACTTCCAGTTTTTACAAAGATCTCTTGGCTTTGAAGTTCTCAGACTGTTATAATTATATTAACTCTGACCTCTTGCATCACATTTTCATAAAACAACACCAACAAGGTTTCTTTTGTATTACCTGAACACAATGTAGACCCATATGAGAAGGAGCAACCTCAATTGAGAACATTTTTCTATGAAATGGATTGAATAAATGTATGTTAGCTACTCTGATGAGTAATGATAACTATGGCAGTGTAGAGAACATTGTTGGAGGTGTCCATCTTTGAGAGGTGGTTTTCACTGTACAATGTGTCAAGTGTAGTTACCTATGAAGGACAAATTACTGTGTAGTATTATGTATCTCTATCAGTGTAGTATGTATGTATCTCTTTGACTACTTTTCCCTATATTTCTTCCTTTTTTCTGGGCCTAGGCTCTCTCTGTGATGGGAAGTGAAGTTCCTACTCTCCTTACTATGATAAGTTTTCCCATAATGAAGCCAAAGTGTAAGGATCT
>NW_021625185.1:0-1080 GCF_004785775.1 Grammomys surdaster
AAATTTCATCTGCGAGTTGTTTCATGGGTATTCTGAGCTTTTTAACTAATATGGACTTATCATTGATTACATTCCATGTATGTATTTTTGGGTCTCCATTACCACATTCAGGATATATTCCAGTTCCATCCATTTGCCTGTAAATTTGTGATGTGCTCTGTTTTTAATAGCTGAGTAATATTACACTGTGTAAATGTGCGACATTTTTATCTGTTTTTCTGCTGAGAAAAATTTGTGTTCTTTCCAGCTCAAGGCCATTAGAAATTAGGCTACTTTTAATATAGTAGATAATTTGTTCTTCTGATATGGTGGAACATCTTTTGGGTATATTCCAATGAGATACATATCTGTGTCTTCAGTCATAACTATTTCCAATTTTCCAAGGAACATCCAAATCGATCTTAAAAAGTGGTTGTACCAGCTTGCAAGCTCACCAGCAGTGGTAGAATGAATTTTCTCTTTCTACACATCTTTCAAGTATCTGTAGTCACAGGTGTTTCCTTCTTAGTAATTCTGCTTGGTGTAAGGTGGAATGTAAAGGTAGTTTTGATTTTAATTTCTATGATGACTAAGGACTTTGAACATTCATTTAACAGCTTCTCAGCCATTCGAGATTCCACAGTTAATAATTCTGTTTACTCTACTTCCAATCTGATCCAGTGTCCTGAGCAGACCTTGGTTGCTATCTTCGCACTGAGTCCCAAGATACCCAGAGGAAGCACAACTCTCAGGTGCTCTAACATGCCCAGGATCAAAGGTCAGGAGGCTACAACATTGGGCCTAAAACTGGAGTAACTGGGACCAGCAGGACTCAGGGATGCAGAAATTTTTGCCTGGCCAGTGGCACAGGTTCCTTACTATCTCATCAGGTGCCCTGAGCAGCCCTTGGGTGTTAGTTCCGTACCTAATCCCACAACACTAAGAGGAAACTTTAATCCCAGGTACTCCAAAACACCCTCCATTATAGATTCTCTAGCATGCACAGGATCATAGGATGTCAGAAGCTTGGTCACACCAGGATTTCAGAATCCCAGCTCTGACATACCCAGTATCTCAGGAACACAGAATCTAAATAACAGG
>NW_021625186.1:0-1080 GCF_004785775.1 Grammomys surdaster
AAATTTCATCTGCGAGTTGTTTCATGGGTATTCTGAGCTTTTTAACTAATATGGACTTATCATTGATTACATTCCATGTATGTATTTTTGGGTCTCCATTACCACATTCAGGATATATTCCAGTTCCATCCATTTGCCTGTAAATTTGTGATGTGCTCTGTTTTTAATAGCTGAGTAATATTACACTGTGTAAATGTGCGACATTTTTATCTGTTTTTCTGCTGAGAAAAATTTGTGTTCTTTCCAGCTCAAGGCCATTAGAAATTAGGCTACTTTTAATATAGTAGATAATTTGTTCTTCTGATATGGTGGAACATCTTTTGGGTATATTCCAATGAGATATATATCTGTGTCTTCAGTCATAACTATTTCCAATTTTCCAAGGAACATCCAAATCGATCTTAAAAAGTGGTTGTACCAGCTTGCAAGCTCACCAGCAGTGGTAGAATGAATTTTCTCTTTCTACACATCTTTCAAGTATCTGTAGTCACAGGTGTTTCCTTCTTAGTAATTCTGCTTGGTGTAAGGTGGAATGTAAAGGTAGTTTTGATTTTAATTTCTATGATGACTAAGGACTTTGAACATTCATTTAACAGCTTCTCAGCCATTCGAGATTCCACAGTTAATAATTCTGTTTACTCTACTTCCAATCTGATCCAGTGTCCTGAGCAGACCTTGGTTGCTATCTTCGCACTGAGTCCCAAGATACCCAGAGGAAGCACAACTCTCAGGTGCTCTAACATGCCCAGGATCAAAGGTCAGGAGGCTACAACATTGGGCCTAAAACTGGAGTAACTGGGACCAGCAGGACTCAGGGATGCAGAAATTTTTGCCTGGCCAGTGGCACAGGTTCCTTACTATCTCATCAGGTGCCCTGAGCAGCCCTTGGGTGTTAGTTCCGTACCTAATCCCACAACACTAAGAGGAAACTTTAATCCCAGGTACTCCAAAACACCCTCCATTATAGATTCTCTAGCATGCACAGGATCATAGGATGTCAGAAGCTTGGTCACACCAGGATTTCAGAATCCCAGCTCTGACATACCCAGTATCTCAGGAACACAGAATCTAAATAACAGG
>NW_021625187.1:0-22449 GCF_004785775.1 Grammomys surdaster
GGGACTACGTATTGTAATTTCTTTTGGAAAATAATTTAGTGCTTTAACAAGTGAGAGCCAATTGTAAAGGGCAAAATATGTCAGCAATTCTAGTGCTGTTACAGAGCAATTGAACAACAGCAAACCTTTTAAAGAAAAACCTTTAATTGGGGCTGCTTTAAATTTAGGAATTTAGACAGTTTCTTCATGGCAAGAAGGTAGGTACTGTGTGGGCAAATGGGATGTCTGAGAAGTAGGTGGATCCTAATGCAGAAGCTGAAGGTTATGAGCCACAGTAAGCATAGCTTGAGCGTGAAAGTCTACCTCAAAATGATACACTTCCTCCAAAAAGTCCACACCTCTGCCAGAATACCACTCCTAATAGTGCCAACCCCTGGTTACCTAATGTTCAAGTTTATGAACCAACCTTCTTCACACCAGCATAGCTAGATTTCCCTGTTGAATTTTCCAGATACAATCCTCCCTGCAACATGTGAGCCCTCCAAGCCTGGCTGCCTGTGCACAGAGCTAGTATCTGATCTGACTCATCAACTGATCCTAACCCCTAGACACAGCTTTTTACATTGCCCAATGATTAAATTTCATGGTAATTCAGCAACTGCAGTAGCATTCATTCCCTAGTCATGTCTGGAACTGTACCCAACAGGCCATTGTTACACTGCCAAGTTATAACTCTATAGATACAGAAAATGCCTTGTTTTTCATGCTGATTCTCCACAGAACTTCTCTTACCAGATCCATGGCCCTATTCCTTGGTCTACCTCTGGTAAAATAATATGTTTACTGGACTGTCTTGTTGACAAGTTCCAGAACAAACGTTCTGCAGTGTATCTACTCTCTGAGAACTATTTCCTGAATCACTCATAATTCAGGAAATTGGGCTAATTAGTTGGGAATACTATTTTCTTTCTGAGAATCTCCTACTCTTCCAGGCCTAGCTGTGATTACAGTGTACCTTAGTCTGGCTATTGCCCCAGCACATCATAAACCTGTTAATTTCTACCACCCAGTGCCTAGATCTTTCAGCATAGAGCAGACTTCTGTTCTACTAAGGTAAACATTGGAACATTGTCTGCTACCAGTATCCACATACTCCCAAAATTAGTGTCCTGTCTTTGAACTCTTGCAGAGAAATTTGTTGATTCCCTAAAAACCAAGCCAGCAAGTAAACTACTTATAATAGAAGGGTAAGCTCAAGACTTGCACCAACTGGACCTTCTTTTCCTCTTGATCCTCCAACCCAAACCTCACCAGGACCTTCTGTACACTGTTCAGACCTTTGTTGGATGACCATATCTGGAAAGGAACACTCATGTCATTTTCCTATACTGTTTTCTACAGACATCAAAATTATTTCTGCATTGTCAGAATGCACCCAAGTTTTCCCTGATAATCATTGAATCCTTCAGCCTCATTTACAATATTCCAAAGCCCTCTGGTCATTGTTCTGCAGAACAGGTTTTTCCTGGGGGGAGCTTCCAGAAATAATCCTGCCTGGTCTATCTCATCATCAGGTGTACCTTTGGATGTTTTGACTTGCGACAGATTTACCTGGTAACATTCACTGTCTGACCATCATGAACACCAACTCAACATACCCAAAGTTAGGATTGGCTACCCCATTACTTCATGAGCTTTCACTTAGCATTACTGAAAACCCAGTTTACTTTGTTCACACCCACAGTTGCAGGTCTATCTCTGTTTTATTAGTAGTACAAAATTTGCAAGATAATTTTTCCAGTGGTGGCATGCTACTTTAATTCCCACAACACCATGTCTATGTACTGTCCTTCACTTTTTGAACTGTATACCCCTGCTTTTGTTCTCTAGAACAAAGCATTCAATCTTCTTCTGTACACTGTCCATACCTTTCTGTGAGTGCAAAGGTCATATAATGTCTTTGTCTGCTGTGATACACAAGCCTTGAATAAGAAAGACTGTTTGTATGGAAGCTGATACTTCAATAGAAAACCATCATCACATTTTATAGTAGAGACACATAAGTAGTCATATTTCTGGTAGATGTTGTTGGGTGTCTTCGCTTTGAATAGTGTGGAATGCTATCTTGGAATTTGGAGCTATGCTGTACACTTTGAATGCTTTGCATGCTGTGGGATGACTCTGGTATAATGCAGCAAGAACCTTCGATGCCCATAATTGTAAATACCACAAATGCAAGGGTATTTAAAATATACACTCTGACCCATATATTATGTATGTGAGAGTACTGCTGAACACATTACATTTTCTTGTTGCATGAGAGAGTTCATAAACATGCCAAAATGCTCAGCATCATTTAACATCACTCAGGGAGACATTTCAAAATTTCCAAATATACAATTTGTAGTATATCATACACCAACCATTCTCTCTCTAAGTTGATGTCAACTTCATCACACAAAATAAATATTAGCCACCGTCAGATGACCCAGAGTTTGTAACAGTCCAAAGATGTTTCAAAATTTCAGTCTGGTATTCTGAACAGCTTTTCTACTGTGACACACTGAACAAAGTTAAAACAGCTTACATACTCCTCATATAAAAGGTACAGAGAATAAGTGTGACCATCAGAAAATAGAGGAATAGTCAAACTCCAAGGAGAGAGCAGCTTGAAGGAAGACCTAAATCTGTGAAGGCAAACTCTGAATCCAACAACTCTGGTTCTGTCATCTACCAATATGATACAGTCATTTTCATTTTGAAGGGCTTAGAGAGCTAACATTCTAGTTGTGTTGGCTGGAGCCTGAAGTGTATATCATGGAATTTCCTTACCACAAACTTGTAACTTTCTATACCAGTCATATGACATCATGGACTCTACAACCTCCTAGCTACACAGGAACAGCATAAACTTGCTTCATAGCTTCATGCAGGACCCTCTTTAGACCTTCATGTTGTATATCTACTCCTGACCCACATTATGTGGCCTTAGAGCTTCTCAAAACATCTACCATGGTTCTACTGCAGTTTTGCTATTTCAACACTGAACCATCATGCCAGTTTATTTGACAAAGTTTGATGGAGAATAGTTATTTTGATTATAGGGTTTAGGTAACTTGAAAAATTGTAGACTCTCATGAATAGAGGGAAGCTCAAATAAAAATTTTCTCTAGGAATATGGTTTGTAAGAAATCCAGTCCAACACTGCTTTTTAAAATGATTGGTCTTGGAGGAAGTAACTCATGGCAAATGTTTAATGATTATGATAGATGTAGGATAGCCCTGCTCACTGTGCATGTTATCAACACTTGGATGATGATTAGGAGTATATAAGAAGACTTTCTTAGGTTGTTTCATTACTGTGAAGAGAAACATGACCATGGCATATGTATAAAGTACAACGCTAAATCAGGGGCTAGCTCACAGAGGTCCAGAAGTTAGACATTTATAAAATCACCACGTGAAGTATGGCAGCATCCATCTAGACATGATGCTGAGGAAAGCACTGAGTGTTTTGCATCTTGACTGTTTGGCTGTATTAGGACATCCTGGGGTGTTTTGCCATGCCCCCAGAATCCAGAGATCCAACATGCAGTCTCATCTCCTTTTAACCTGTATGGTCAGTCATGTAAGGCACAGGTAAAGGGCATGACTAACAGGCCTCTGCCTCTATCTGAAGGCTGGGATAACTAACTAAGTTTTCTCCTCCCTTGCTCCTCCTCTTTCCCACTCCCCAATATAAGGAAGCCCCTCCTGGCATTTGCCAGGGGCACATCCACATACAGATCCAACTTTTACAGCATGACCAATAAAATGTCAATCTCTTCGATTCCACATGTCTCCTGGAACTTTTCACTTTCTTGTGTAAGTGGGAAACTCACCTGTGGGAAAAGCCTCCAGGACAAGTGCACTGCTGCCTGGGGCCTGACCAGCTGCCTCGGCTGGAAAAGCCTCTCCGCCCTCCACAGCTGCCTGTGGGACTCCCTCCTACTTCAGCAGCAGTCCCCGTGACTTCCTCCCCTGTCGCTGCAGTCTGTGCTGTGTCCCTGCTCCCCTGATCCCAGGGCCCTTCAATGTCCATGGCACACGGGTGCGACCAAGCCGCCCCGCCCATGTGCGAGTTCATAACTATCATTCGACCCCTCTACACCCATGAGAACTATCTTCAAGGCAGCTATGTAGACCTACTCAAAGTCCACCCCTACAATGACACACATTATCCAACTAGGTCTAAGGCCTTATGTACTCCAAAAGTCACACCTCATAACAGGGACACTCCCTTGGCCAAACATATTCAAACCACAACCAATGCCATCTGTGGTACTTCTGAAGAATCAAACCATAAGCAGTGTTCCCTCACGGTTTCTGATTCGTAACATGCTCAAGGGTCCCACTTTTATTGCTGACTTAAGGTCCTTCTGGAACATGCTGTGAAGCTCCTAAACAGTGGCAATTTGGCAATTTTGGTTTCTTTAAAAAAATACAGAAATATTATAAGTCAATGTTTTCATTTTACTTCCAGGTGACTGATACATTGCTGTGTCTGATTATCTACAAGACCTATGTTTAGCATCATGCTCTAGCAGGGATATAATGTTGTCAGGTATAGGTTGTTTCTGCGATTTTTTAATGTTTTTAATTCTGGTGGATTTTCAGAGGGTGTAATAATTGTAGGGCTCTGAGAAGCAGTGTGGGTTGCTGTTTTATTACTTTTTATTGCTATTCATTGTGGTTGTTTGACATTGGTTCAGTACTCAGGAGCAAATAAGAAAGAAGAAATTAAACATCCTAATGGCAAACAAGTTGCCAAAAAGAGATTGATGCTCCTAATCTTAAATAATATCCATTTCTTTCCCCTGTATCCTCTTTAGTGTCCTATCTAGTATTGGGGGATTAAAAAATATATATAACCTGTGGGAAAAGGTTGAAAGGGTGGAAAAAAAGAAGAATCCACAAAGTAGCAAACATCATCTACACTTATGACCTTTTTTCTCTTGTGATGTATCCCAGAGTCAAGCCCAGCTACACTGTCTCCGGACATGAAGCGTAGCACACCATGAATGCTGGGTCTTTTCGCAATGAGATCTCTAGAAATGTCCCTGCTAGTCTCATTCACAATGTGACAGGACTTGACATGGAACAAAGATCCAGCATTGACTATCTCTTGTTAATTTCTCCCAGAAACAAGAAACCAGTACTATCTGCACACTATAATGTGAAACTCTGGATGCAAACTGAATTCCAGCTCTTCTCATAGAGCTCTGCCAAGATTCTCATGCACATAGTCATTCAATAACTTCCCATCATGCAATGACTATACCTACTTTACACTATGTAGAGTCCACAGAACCTAGTTTTGTTATGTCACCTCAACATACCCATGCTTGTGTCTTATGAGAGATCATGTATCATTGGAATGATGAGTTTTGTGGACTTAGGCCCACAAGGGCTCTTCCCGTCCTGTGAGTTCTGGCTCAGTAACTTGATTTATGTGTATTTTCTGGTGAGTTTTCTCATTAGTGAACCTGCATGTGCTATTTCCATATGAAGAGGATTTGGTGAATATTTCCAAATCACTCAAAGTGTTTACTTTCCTACTAACTCTGACCTTGCCTCACAGCACAGTCCTGAGAGTTTCTGAACTATACTGTAATACCATATCTCACAACTGCTCTCAGCAGATTCCTATTCTTGCCTTTGTCTAGTCTTCCACTGGAAGCCTTTCCTGCCACTGTCACTGATTATGTCCAGGCCTTGCTCCAGTCACCCAAGTGCTGTACTAGATTTTCCTGGTGAGTTCTCCAGTGAACAAACTAACTTAATGAACCAGGAAACTCTCTATGCACACCAGCTCTTTCTCCTTACTCTCGAAGTCTTCATCTACCAGAATATCCCATTAACTCTCATGGCCATTTCCTGTCATGCTGCTCCAGTAACACTTGTTGATTTTAGTTCTTCATGATACAAAAATACATTTACCTTCTTCATAGAAAGTGAACTGTATCTAGATGCATAGATTAAAGATTGGCTAGGGCCTGTGAGACTACACTGAAACTTACTTTTCAGAGCCTTTCAAATACTCTAAAGCTTAGACCAGGACATGCTGGATCTGCCATAGTTTTCCCAGGTGATTTATGCTAGAGCTAAGCTCACTTGTGCCACATACACACCCCAAGTTCTAGTTTTATGTGCACTGATCACACATTAGGCTTCCCAGATGATGCTTCCCTGAACTTCAATTCCAGTGTCAACCTTATATTGCCATAACTAGATGTCTACCTCATAATGCACACATCCCATTAGAGCTCTACTGTTTGAGGTGCACTTCAACATCATTCCCGTATTCCTGGAATTACATTTTTTTCACACAGTTTTTTCAGTCACTTCACCTGGACAATTCTAGTTACAGGACCAAGGTGAACTGTGCCATAAACCAACCAATGATGCTATAGTGTGCCTTCTGACAGTCACGAAAGCCTCATTAAGTACAGATAACACGGGTAGTATCTATATCAGGTTTACATGGTCCTTCTGAGAACCAGATTTTCTTGAGCCATCTTCACAATTCCTAAAACTTGGTGAGATCAGAACAGGCTTCCTACTCTCCAAGCCATCATTAATTCTTGTCCATTGGTTCTGTGGGCCCTGTTCTTATGTTGTCCCAGAGCCCTGTGATTCTTCTACTTCTTTTCCCTGCTGCACAGGATGCTGCACATAAGCTCTACCTATTATTTGGATATGAGATTCTGGATCCGCTTCTATCAGTTGCTAGATTAAAGCACTTTGGTCTCTCTCATGATAATTATGTTAGTCTCTTGTTCTGGAACACTCTTCAAATATGATGAATACTCATTCTAAGGTTGTGTGGATGAATCGCTGTCTCAAAACCTTCACTCAAAACCAAGGTGGTCACACAAATGGCTTATTAATTCTCTGTATCACTAAATGCTAGGATATTTTTTAAGCATTCCTTTTTGTCCTACATTTTCTGGAATTCCTTTTGTACTGCTGCTGGACATATGGCTCTATTTTTAAAGGGTAGGCTAGCAACCAAATTAAACATTTACAGACCAGCACCAACTGAAGAAGATTTGGTACTGTCTGTTGTGAGTTGACTGCCTTTAAATCAAACAATTAAGCAAATGACAAAGAGATTGCCCATATTCCAACATGGAAGATTCTGTTTTAAACATCATATCCACTGTTTCCAAGTTCCATTTCTTTGGTTCTATTTTGACTGATCAAAAACTCATAATCAACAGTTAGACTTTCAACAGAGATCTCAAACTGAAACATGCTGTGTAGATCAGCTCAGGGCCAAATCCCTGGGAATCTGAATGTTGCTTCTCAAGTCATTCATTTGCACTAGACTCTATGGTGAGTCACTAAGTAGCCAGTGGTGATTGCATTCTTCTATCCAAGATGGCAGGCTCTAGAAATTGATGCCTTGGTCATATACACAAAAACACCAACAGCCTCTTTCCTGTAGTAAGGATACATCATTGACTTCCTGTACCGTTCTAATCTCATCTTTGATTCACTCACAGTTTCCAAATGTTGCTTTCAGAATTAACCCTGATGATGGCCTCATTGTGATATGGAATCAGAAACAAGAGGAATGGCAAGTTTTGTCCCAATGGACAAACGAGTTGGGAAACACACTCATCTTGAAGATTTAGAGTTTTACTGAAGTTAGAATTCCAGACTCCTGAAAATTCTTTATGCATGCCTTGGTGATGTACTAGGATATCCTGCATGCTGTCTCTGCATATTACCATTTGAAGATAGAGAAGAAACCCATTTTAAATAGATTAGTTTGAGTAGCCTTTAGACAGCCACAAGCCAGTGACATATGCCTTAGTTATTTTCAGGTCCAGTAGGGATACTTCAGTCAATGTTTTTAGCTTTAGACCACAAAGCCTATTCAGTTCTTAAACCTTCACTGCCCTCATTCTCTGAATGTGAGATATTTATTCTTTCTAAAATTGTTCCTGTTAGGTGAGTTAAATTTTGTTATAATTTAGTAGCATTTGTGAGTTTTCACCTTTTTGCAGTGTATTGGGAATAACCAAGGAGGTACAAGGGAAATCATGTATAAAATGAAAATCACATTTTCTTGTTTTTGTTTCCCTCCTCATTTTATTCCTGCAACTCATTGATACTTGTGTACTTAGTCCATTGGTGGAAGGTTCTCAAAGTATGACTATGGTTAAGAAGCAAAATTTCATTTGTTTATAATTTTTGTCTAAGTATTTGATAGTCTTGTTTAAAGTATGAAGCACAAAGAATGAAGTTAGAATTCTTTGTCATACAAATATTTCTCAGAAGCCATGCAAGTACATATTTTCTATATACTTTGGCATTGTGTCTAAGACATTAATGGAATTCCATGTGGACCAATACACTTCAAGGAAAAGACTGAGTTTGAATACTGAAAATTGCCTCTCTAATTTTAACAATAAATTCATGTGTGTTTATCACAGCTATGTGATGGATAACAGTCTTCCTGAGTGATGTCTGCCTGGCTCCAAATAACACATGTTGTCTTGTATGTAAATGCTAGATTTTAAATTTCTATATGTGTGTTTTAATACAATTACCACAAAGTTCAAGCAGCTAGTAAGAATCAAGATGGAATGATTATCCAAGGAAGCTGAAGGACAGTATAGTGTCCTAGTGAGAAAAACAGGAATGTATATTATTACGGGAATGGGAAAGAACCATAAAGGAAGGAATATGGAAATGTACACCCATACCCACCCCAGCCACTCACACACAAATACATGCAGACACACGTAGACTCACTATAGTTTGTTTGAATATCTTAATGGGAATCCTCTAATGTGGAAGCTTCTTAAATATGTACATGTATAAAAAGATATCAACATGGAGTCATTGTATAGTAGGAGAAATAATTCCCTAATAGGACATTTTATGTCACCAATAAACCTCCTGTGTCAGGAATAGGTTACGCCATTTTCAATTAGTGGCCAAATGCTTTCATACACTAACTCCCACCAACAATACAAACCATTATTGGCTATTTCCATGGTATTAGTAACTGCACAATATGATGTTTTTGCACCAGTGCCAAAGGTATTACTATTTATGTTACTGAACATTGAGAAAATGAAGCTGATATCCAAATATGTCATTCACACCTAATGAGTAAACTTCATGGTACTGGAAGTTACATATTATGAAAGGAGGATCCTAATAGTTAAGGTTGATCTGTACCAAATCCTCAGAATTAAAACAGTGAACTGCCAGGAGATATACTATTATAATAGTGTCTCAAATGTTATGTGACTAACCACAACCACATCTTGGTGGGTTTAAGGCCCACTCCAGAGACAGAGCTGATAGAAGACAATGCTGAAATTGAAAAGACTCTGAGAATTTATAGGTCATGTAATACCACCTCCTATTACTCTGCTAAAGGATCATTGAAACAAAATGATTGACACCCAAGTAAATACTGCTATATACATAGATTAGTGCTTCACTCTACAAACATGATATGGACATATTCCTGCAATAGATGGTAATTAGTACAGCGTCACAGAAATGGTCCATGTGTAGAATGTGACAGACATTGATGTATTCAATTCTGAATGGGATGCCTTCATCAATATCCCCCCTTTGAGGCTTTGGGATCTATAAAGATGAGTGGGGAAGACTAGAAACCAGAGATCATGGGTGAGTTATGAAATAGTGTCTTACAAACACAATAGGTCTGATACCATATAAGATCTCAGGACATCTTTGACAGTACACACAAGTCTTTTAGTTGATGAAACCAGATAATATGCCAATATGTAAAAGGGTAAACCACACAGAGAGTAGCTTCTCAATAAGATATTTGCAGTTGATATTTGCTGTGCAAAACAAATTTAGTTTTGTACAATATCATTAAACTGGGAGTGTACACCATACTCATTGGCATGTTCCATGATCAGGAATTGGAGATCAATACAGAACTGACACCCTGTGTTTCTCCTGTATAATTTTTTCTTTCTAGAACTTGTGTACTTTACATTTTTTGTACATACACATACACACAAAGATAAAAACCCAAACATAATCACGTACACATTCAGAAGTTGGATGGGCAAATATGTGGGGAGCAATGGAAATGAGAAAGTTGTTGTTGGGTGAAATCTTCATTAAAGTTGTTGTATTAGGAAATATTTAAAAGTAATAAATGAAATATCTCTAAAATTTATCACATATAAACTGAATATATACCTCCTCTGATACTTCATAGCTATTTGACTTGATTCAGGCTCTTTCACTCTTAATCTTCAAATCATTTTTTGTTACCAAAAGAAAACATGAGTATTTTTAGACTTACAGTTGGTTTTGACTGATATTTGGTCTTGATACACAAAAGAAACACATATGTAAGTATTTTATATTTTCCACATAGTTTTTGTTGATAATTTTCAATTTCTAGAACCATAGACTTCATTCACATAATATTAGGCTGTTTCTTAAAATCTTTCCAGAGTGATTAAATTCTGAATACTATCATATGTGGTGGGAAGCACAATGTGTTTTTTTCAGGGCTATGAAGAATACACTGTTGATTATACGTGTGTAGATTCCTGAATTTGAGTATTTGAATTAGCCTGTCTGTTTTTTGCATATCTATAAAATAGTAATAATAATTAAATAGATATCAGTATAGTGTCAGGAATGTGAGGGACTTATAACCCTGCAGTGTATAAATAAGGTTACAACTAAGCAAAGTATTATGAAGGAAATAAAAGGTTCAAGTAAGACAGGCAATGATTGGGGAGAAACTGTTCTGAACTGAAATACTTGACAAACAGAACTTTTTCTGCTGCTGAATGCTATTCAACACTTGTGTTATTTTTAACTCTGGTCAACATTTTATTCTATTTGGAAGATGTATACGATATAGGCATCTTTCAAATGAAATACTTCACCCTGGAAAATAAAGAAAAACGTTAAAAATTAGATGGGGGCCTGTGAATTGAATTTTTCTGAATCAAATATAACTTCTCCATGGGATTTAAGATGGGAATAACCAGGTCCCACCATGTTATACATCATGTTATTTGTCAGCCACAACAGCATTCTCCATCATGATTCCAGTTGAGCTTTAAAATCAACCAACAGGGTCAACTCAGGCTCAGACCTGCCATTACAAAGTGGGAGGATATGGGCAGAGTGTTATACAAGTCACCATCACTTGCAAATTGATGGCTTCTATCTTGCTAATGTAACTTCCCCAATGGTGTGGCTATTGTTTTCTCCCAGTTAGGAAGCACATTCCACCGAGATTTTGGAGCACTTTAGAACTAACTGTTAAGGAGGATGTCCTGGAAAGAGATCCAGTTTGTTGTCCCTTTAATCCTTTCACATGAGCAGAGGCCAAGGCATTTTCTAAATGTCTTACTGTTTCTCACTTTTCAAATACCATTAGTATCCAGTAGTGAACATGCTTCTTGAACATTAATACCACATACAAATATATGAACTGAAAAGTGATCTGAATAACTTTGGAAATACAGTATAAGTGGAATTGCAGTTATATCCTGAGGAATATAATTATTCACATATATAGTCATGATACTTTAAACATTTCAACCAAATATAACAAATTTTCAGGAGGTGGAACATTGTGTATATAGTTGGAAATGATGAAAATATCCATCATTCCATATGTTTTATATACACAATTTAATTTTTTGGTAATGAGGAATGAATTTAGCTTGTCATACATGTTTGGGAAGCATATACACATAAGAACATGCGTGTACACACACACACATATATATATATATGTTTTTCTTAATTAAAATTTTCTTGTCAATGTATGTAGTATATGAATGATTTTGCATTGTGCTTGTTACTTTCAGCAAACAATATATAGCTGTTTAGTTTATCTCAATTTGTCTACTAACATGATTTAGAAATGCAATTATTCTGGACAGTCTCTGTTATTATTATGACTATTTAAATTATTTCCGCTACTTTTGTATTGCAAACACTTAAAGTAAGCTTTGCCTATTATATGACTTTGTAGTTTTTCACTACTAATTTCTAACATTAATATTCATAAGTAGATCAAAGTTGCTCTTCAGACCATCTTCCAGGGGATATTCCTTTCATTGTCATGTATTTCAACGCCTTCTATACTGTTGCGTGTACTATGTTAAACACTAACACATAAACTACATAAATGAGACTATTCGGTGGAAATGACAAGGTTTAAGAGCTCAGTGTTCTGTGTACACTGACCCATTTTTTTCCCCATATTCAATTTGGACCTGGTTAAATGTATACTTATTCATGTTAGCCTCAGATTTACCAATAGGGAGGAGTGCCTCAACAAGGTGAGCAATCTCCTCAGGATCTCTTTAGCTTTTGTGTTTGAAATAATCATTGTAAGCAGCTTATGATATGGCATGTGGGAATCTGACAACACTGTTGTGCTGTTTGTGTCCATTGGACTATGAGATGCTACTTATCTTCAAGAATTCAACCTCACAGAGACCCCAACTAAGATGCTGCTGTAATCCTTATGTACATCCTTATTATGATTTAATTTGGATCATTTCTAATGAATTGCAGGATATACCATACCTGATAGTGTAGGCCATTGTGATGAAATCTGTGGTTCTGGCTTTCAGTGCAATGGCCATTAAGATCAGCTGAATGAAAAACCTTCTGTTGGAGATGCAGATACATTGCTAAAGAGTCTCTACTTTAGTTTTGGGGGTTAGCAGCCTCTTGACATTTGTTGCTATGAGCTAAAACTATATGGTAAATCTTTATGTCCAAGGCAATCGTAACTCCTTTCCTGGTTTTCCTGTTAAGAAGGATACATTTAGAAATAAATACTTAAATGCTATTTTCCCATCAGTGTCCTGAGAGCAAACAATAAACATGTTGGTATAATCATTTTCTTTCTGAATAAACTATTTGAAACTACAGTCCTCCAATTGCCAAGTGTGCTTTCAAATAACTCTTCTAGAGCATTGAAGTGAGGACTTCTTCATTTGCAACACTGTTCAGAAGGCCCCTAGATGAAATTTCCTACTCATACACAAAGCTCAGGTAGTCAACAATTCATAGTAAATAAATCATTCTCTGTATATGAGTTTAGTATTTCCATACACCTTGTATGTGTGAAATGTATTCTTTTTTGTAAGTATTTCATATTCTAAACTTTGAAGGGCATGACCTCATGTTTATATTTTTCCAACAGGCAGTAGCATACAAAAATACTGATGAAATGAATGTTTCAAAAATAGAAACAACTATCAGTATGGTAAAGTATTCTGTATAGAATCTGACACATACAGAAAGTTAAACCAATCTCTTAGCTTGTCATGGATGATGAAAACATAACTGTAGTTCATAATGTTGGTTCCTTGGATAATAAGTTCAGTTTTCATAGAGGAAGAAGTATATGATTTACACTAGTCAATAGGAATCTCCTATCTCCCTGTTTGTGAATACCACAAATGTCTAGGTACTTCTAGTATGCTCCAAAAGAACAAGAGTTTTGAACATCACAGGACTGTTTTTCCAAATATGCTTTTAATGTTTTAGCTTCTGAATCACTACATTCAAACTCATGTTAGTCTGATGACAAACACAATTATCTACTAATCAAACCAGTTACACAAAACATGCCATGGTTAAACCAAGACCCAAAAGGACAAGGATGTAATGCGCTCAATCTAATAATGGATATTAGGTTAAAATAGAGCATACACAAGTACACCGACCCACCCACAAAACTTTCAGCCAAAATGTGTCATGTCAACAGTAAATTCAGGCACATAGATTGAGTTGAGACTAAGAAAATGTACAACCAATAACAGGCACTAATTGAGACCTATCCCATGGGCAAACACCAATCCCTGGCACTATTAATGATACTTTGATAGGTGCATAGCATAATTGCCCTCTGAGAATTGTTCACAAACCAAGTGACTGAAACAGATTAAGAGACAAACAATGAAACATTGGTTCATGCACATGGAATTTGATGGAACTGTTGGGTGTAGTTATGAGAATAGTGAAACCTTTATGTCTGATTTTAAATGAAATATGTTGTAAAGCCTTTATGTCTACCTTTAAAGGAAATATAGAGCAAAGCTTTTTGCATCTCATGTTGAGTGAAAGGTTTGAGCAAAGCCTTTTCTATATTTGGTCCAATTACTTGAGTCTGAGATATTATAATGAGAATGTTTGACCTTCGAAGAAATATCATGATGAAAGGTCTGTACTTGGTGCCATGTGAGAGATTACAGCTCCACTAATCTTGGAAAAGGAAGGCATAAAAAGAGCAACTGAAGAAATTAGAAAAAATAGACCCTACTTCACAAACCTCTACTCTAAGAAACATGATAATCTAGACACTATGAATGGTTTTCTAGAGAGAAATTAAATCATAATCATGTAAACTATCTAGGGTTATCAGGAATTTGAATGGGAATCCTTGGATGTGTTAGAACTGAGAAAATTTAGGAAAGTGTCACTAATTTTGAAATGTAATCGCCATTTGTAAAAAAAAAAATTCTGACTTCTTGGGCTACTAAAAATAGAATAATCCCCCAACACTGGAAAGGTTTGGCAAGAGAAACGCTAGAACCTGCTGCAAATTTCAATGGGTTGCATGGTAGATAGATGAGGCAGGGGAGATAGCATGACAAAATAGAGCCAGTGGAAGAGAGATTTCCATAGATCAACTGCTTGGTGAAGGTTGCTTTGCTGAGGTAGAGGTGCAGGCTGTATATGATGAAGAAACTCTGGCATTGTGTCGATTGTCAGCCTTAAAAGCCTGGGACAAATTTGCAGAATCAGGGAAAAGACTTGAATTTATTTTAATTTTATGTATTTACTTTTTACAGATATAAGCAGCACACCTAGATAGGGCAGATTTACTGTTTCACTACTCTATTCTCCAGCTATGAGATCCCTTATAACTTGTGGGTTTTCCAGGTCATGTGCTTCTCCTCCATTGTCCTTCCACCTCCTGCTCCTCTGATGACTTCCTTCTCCTACACCTTGCTCCCCCATCGACTTCATCTTCTGTCGACTTCCTCTTCGTCTCTCCTTTCCTAAGCATTTTTATCCACCTCCTCTTCTACTGCCCAATCACTGGCTCTAGCCTTCATTTTACAAATTTAATTGGACATAAGGTTAACAAGTTGTCACCTGTGTCCTGACACACACTGACTCTGCAACCCCTCTCAGGAAAGTGGAACTAGCATCAAAACACAAGGCTGGGGCTATCCACAACACTTCCCCCTTTCTGTCCAATTAAAAGACTCTTTTCTCTCAGATATAAATTGAACACAAACTATATTACCATGTTGTAATGGTTAAAGTAGAAGATAGACCTAATACCCAGTCCATCATCTTTATTAACTAAATAGAACTTCTGCCATCTCCCTTAACTAAAAGACTTAGGTCTGAACCAGGCTTATGTCCTGTCTTTAGAATGAATGCCATCTGAAAACCATCCTCTTAAAGTAAATAGCCTGGGTTGGCTGTGAGATTATAAGTCTTCAACCCCATTGAAATCCAGAATGACTGAATTAACTGAAGATATGGGAAGCACAAAGCATGGCTCCTAACACTTAGTCAATTTGTACAGACCGCTGAACATCTGGACAAGTCCCTTACTTCAAAACATTGGAGCATCTGGTCTTGAGCCTTCTGACCCAGGATCATCTGACAGACCTAGTAATGAAGAATTTTTAAGGGCTGATTACTCTGTCTTAGCAGATATAATCAATCGACTATTCCACAAGTGTGTCCTTTTTCTGGACATAGTTTGTCTGTAGATGAAAAGAGACAATTCTTGCCTAGTGGCTGCCTCACCACAACTGGAGTAACACAAAAGATGCTCAATTTCTTCTTAGAATCCAAGACAGGGAAGCTGTCAGGAGCAGACAGGTCTCTAATAAAATGAACTTTTATAGAGGAATGCTTGTAACATAAATTCTGGTGACTTCTGACCTTTTTGAACATCAACTATCTACGTAAAGCAATCTGGACTGTTTTCTGTTAACTCCTTTCTGCTATTGCTAATTAAAATCTAGAAAACACCCTAATAGTAAATGCAGAGCCATGCAATTGCTATAGGCCCTTAACTCACAGGATAACCATCTCAAATCAGTTTTTAAAAAAGATAAAAAAGGACTGGGTCTAAGCCTTGTATTTCTAAATGAGTTATATAGGCAAAATGCCTGTATGAGAGTAACAACATTAATTCCACTTTGATATAAATAAAAACTCATACCAGTGAAAACCTTAAATTTATGCAAAATAAATTCAGTACCAATGTAAGAGATTATAACTTCAACTTTGTATCAATTATAGAGATTTCTATCAATGTAAGATACGCCTATGTAATGTTTCACTTAAGAGTAAATCTGCTAACTGATCCCTATTTGTCTCTTTCTATGATTTCTATATTACCATACCCCCTTTCTTTACCCCCTCCCTTTTACATAAGAAGGAAGGATAGAGAAGAGGACAGGAAAGGTAGAAATCCTTGAGATTAAGCTCTCTAGTTCCCTCCCTATCCAAAGCTACATTTGTAGAATATCCTTTAAATTACAACATATGTGTAATTTCTAAAGTAACCAGAACCATCCACCCCAACATAAGGAACTGTGATGATGATCTCCTTTTGTATGCTTCCAGCTGAATTGGGGCAAAGAATTCCCATCTCTGGGCCCAAAGGGAAATAGGATAATTGACTTAGTCAAAGGAGAGCTAGCAGGCATCATTTGCCTTGCAGTCATTATGTGCTGAGAAAGTTCATTGTTTAGCTAACTTCGTGACCATGACAGTCTGAAAGGCTTGACAGGCAAGCTAGCCATTCTGGAAATGTTCTGGAAGCAAGCCTTTAAAAGAAGTAGCTTCGACATAGTTGCAGTAGAATCAAGCATGAACCTGGAATAGTAGGTCGCAGAGTCTCAGCATCCCCAAGTATGAATCTTTTTAGGGCTGTCTTTCATTACTGTAAAGCATAATAAAATCAAAGCAGCCATTAATACCCTACCAACCAAAGAATGCCCAATGCTGAGTGATTTTAGATCAGAAATCTGCCACAGTATAAAAAAAAATGAATGTACCAGCACTCCTTAATTTATTCCAAAAGGTAGAAACATAAGGAACACTGATTCATTCTAGGAGGCCACAATGAGTCTGATAACTAACCCATACAATGTCTCAATAAAGAAAGAGAACTTCACACTAACTTTGCTTCTAAACATAGACACAAATGTACTCAGTAACATTCTCAAAATCAAAATCAGGAACACACAGCTAATACCACCTAAACCATCACCACATTCCAGATCTGAAATGTCTTGCAGATATTGGATAGATTTTCCTGATTCTGGTCACAAGAAAGTTGTCTATCATTACGTATGATATCTCCTGTATAGTTGCAACAAAACAATATAACCACCAACAATTCTATTAAATATAGGTCTATATTACCTATAACTTTTGCATACCAGGCAGAAGCCTACAGGCTCGAACTTACCCAGATTCTACAGAGAAACACTGTTTCTCAGGTTTCTACCTATTGGTCTCTATGCTTCCTTTTTTATATAATTCGTTAAACTTTGACTAAGGATGATAACACCACTAGTAAGTTGAACTCATCCATTCTAATTATTAATCAGGCAAATGTTTCACAATCAGACTTACAGACCAATAAGATCAAGACAATTTCTTCTTTTATGGTTCCCTCTTTCCAGATGACCTGACTTTATGTCATGTTGAAAAACTACTAATCCAGTTAATTGATTGCCTATCAAGGACAGAAAGCTAGTAATAGAGTAAGGTGGTCTATGTCCCAGCCCCAGCAAGCAGAAGAACATGGCAGCTATGGATATGTGATTCTGGCTTTAGAGCCAAGAATAGAAGGGACTACTTGCACAATTGATACTGTTTAGCTGGAGATAACAAATTTGCAGTGCTTAAGAAAAGACCAACTTAACTGAGGTGAAATCTGGAAAGTGTTTTCTGAGAGTACAACAAATCCATGCTTCATAGATTTCCAAGGCTGTATTTCCTGCTTTAGCTGGACTTGGTGTGTAAGAATCACCCAGGTTGTACTGGTTTTGAAGGGGTGAAGGGGTCATGGAGATAATCTGAGTTTTGGCACTGAGAGAGACCAGGGAAGGCCATTGTTGAAGATGCAGCCTCAGTTGGTGGCCCAGGAGTGAAGTGGTAATGCAAAGAATTTGAAGTTTTGCACCATGCAGTGAGCCTATTAGAGGATATTGATGAAGCCCAGTTACAGCACAAGTCCACAGTGTATTGGAGATGGAAGTACCATGGCATGATAACCAAGAAAGAACAGCAATGAAGGGCAATCAACTAGATCCTAGAGTGTGACATAGGGCAGAGCTGGAAAAGTGATGCAAGCCTTTTGGTGGAGCCCAGAAGACAATATGTGGATCTCAGATTTTGGAACAAGAAACAATGAAGTGGAAGTTGCCTTGCAGATCCCAAGTTGTTAAAGATGTGAGAGCTATAGGATACCTGTCTAGAAAAGCTGCTAGCAGGGAATGAAACCAGTATAGGAGAAGGTAGTTTGTTGTAGTCTACAAAGATGAAAAAACATTAGGATATCTGAACACTGCTTTTATAAAAGATGTGGAGATGTAGAATCTGGATTTTACCCAGCTGGTTTTTTTTTGTCTTGCTCTGGGGATGACAGTAAAGTAATTTGATTTGTTTCAGAATAGACTTTGAACATTGGACTTTTACCATTGTTGAGAACTTTTAAAGACTATGGTGACTTTGGAATATGGACTAAATATATTTTGCATTATGCTTTGTTTATGTCTCCAATTGCCTCATATATTTGAAGAAAATTATGGGGCTCAAATGTGATGGTTTGAATATGCTTGGACCATGAAATGGCACTATTTGGAGTTGAGGCCTTGTTGGAAGAAGTGTGTAACTTTGGGAGTGGGCTTTAAAACCTATGTCTTATATCCTGTAAGCAATTGTTCTCCTGTCTGCCTTTGAATAAAGATGTAGAACTCTAAGCTTGTCAAGCTCACATCCACCTGAATGATACACTGCTTCTGCATTGATGATAATGGCCTGAAACTCTAAACCTGCATGCCTGCCCCAATTAAATGACTTTAT
Source organism: Grammomys surdaster (assembly GCF_004785775.1). Taxonomy (NCBI): domain Eukaryota; kingdom Metazoa; phylum Chordata; class Mammalia; order Rodentia; family Muridae; genus Grammomys; species Grammomys surdaster. The sequence continues at coordinate 19,111 of NW_021625187.1, forward strand.
AACAGTTGGTCATGATATCTATTCAGAGCAGTAAAACTCTAACTAAAACAGAAATCAATGGCCACATTACTTTCTAATATTCTTTTTCCCTTGTCTAGTTTGGGGAGTTGGAGGAGTTAAGGGTGAAAAAGAGAAGTAGAGAAAAAGCCATCCCATTAAAGAAGCCAAAAGTCTGGCTATAATCTTGCTAATCACATGTTACGTATAGTATATAAATTAATTTTAATTTATTTTTTTATACATAATTTATTTTTTTTCAAATTGTAATTTATACTCATTCACACAGGGGTTATAAACACAAAAAGGCAGGATGTGGGGAAGGAGATGACACTGGAGTGTGGGTGTTCAAGGGGGTACAGATATCTTTCAGAACAGGGTATCTGCTGGGTGAGGGTTCAAGGGACAGGTCACTATGACTCTGCCTATGATTCACTTGGTATTATCTGCCAAGTCTACCTATTTACAACTTCTATGACTACTCAGGCTGGTGAATTGTCACAAAAACTGCCTGTTTCCAATAGCTTGCACCCATCTTTTTCAGTGTTTATCCACAGAGATCAAAGACTTGGTGTTATTATACATGTATGACAGGCCTATCGCTGATTTTAGGCCTATGGCTGATTTTAGGTCTTCAGTGTGTAAGCAGGGATGCCCCCGACATCTCCTCCCTTCTCTAAGTATAGACAGCCTGTGATGAATCTAATCTTGCGAAGGTGGAGATAGAGACCTGACCTCCAGTAATTGAAGGGGACCTTGTAATGGCTCTGGTCCCCGTGTTGATGTCCAGTGAGGCATGAGGACCATACCTGTCCCAATGATTTTTTCCTGGAGAGGGGATACTTTTGACATCAACCCTTATGCAGTCAGGCTTGTCCCTCAGGGAAGCCAGAGCTGTAATGTCTGCTGTTAGAAGTTCTAATCCAGATGCTGGCCTCCGAACTTATACTCCTCAAACCTTCGAAAGATCATTGACAAGAACATCAAACAGCTAGAGATTGACATCACTAATCTGAAGAAATTCCTCTTTTCACTGTCTGAAGAGACCTCCAAAAATCTCAAAGATACTTATTGGACTTGATTTACTCTATTATAATAGAAAAGGGCTTTGTACAGCTCTTGACAGTGTACATCCCTTAAAGAAGAATGTTGCCTTTACATAGATAAGACAGGGTTGGTTAAAGAGAGCATGAAAAAGGTCAGAGAAGGCCCTGAGAAAAGTCAGAGAGAGAACGAGAAAGATGAGTGCTGGTAAAAGAATTGGTTTTCAGCCTCTCCAGTGTTGTCAACCCTAACTCCTCTCATCTTGGGACCATTATTTGGGTTCTTTTTGCATCTTTCTTCTGGTCCCTGGGCCTCAAATAGGCTGACTAAGTCTGTGAAACAATAGATAAATAATTTGGTAGCAAAACACATTCAGATACATTAATATAAGTTAGCTATAGAGGACCACGAGCCCCAAGATGAGGTTATTTCTTTATCCAGGGTGTTCCCAAAACCAATCTCCACCCAACCTAAAAGAGGGGACTTCTGGCCCTAGACAAAGCAGAGAGGGGTCACCCAGAACCCCCCACCCCTGACAGGCGACCTGAATTCTTGCTTAGGCTGCGTGACTAAGCACTGCAAGGGAATAACAATAAAAGTTAGTATATAATTTTAAATTTACTTTAGTATCAAAACATTCAGACATTTGAAAGTTTGTCTCCTTAGTATAATTAAAACCACCTCAGATTCCATCTCACTCATTTGTAGATTTCAATAAAATAAGATTAAATACCATCTTAGACTAAGAAGGAAGAATGAGATCACAATTAAAATCAAATCAAACCAATAGCTATCTATAGCATTTTAAAAAATTTATTGTCCAATATCTGGGATTCATTTACATTCATTTGGTCTTAAAGGGGCTTGGATACTTCTGCCCTTTCATCAACAAGACAATGTGGTTTACTAAATTGTCAGAAATATTCATTATAGCATGTATTCCTAGTCCTACAAGGATATAATTTATAAGTTAAGAGTCTTAAAAAATGCTTAAACAATCCATGTGAAACAAATCAGTAAAAAGATTTCTGATTCTGCTCTCAGTTTGAATTCTTTCCAATTTTCCATGATAATTCAATGTGGAGAGAGGCAGTAACCCAAGTAAAGGCTCTCCTCCCGTGTTGCATTTGGTCATTTTGTTTTTCATATCTCTAGAGAGTCAAATTGGGAATTTTCTAACTACATGAAAGACATATGTTTTGTTTTGGTTCTGATGTTAAAGAAAGCCACAAAATGGTTATGCATTTCAACTCCTGATAACAGAATTAGACACAGTGAATTCCTGATACTAAATAGTGATTTTTGTTATTATGGTTATAGTATCATCTAAATGGACACTTCTGACACTCTCACGTCTGACAGTAAGAAGTTGTAATAAGAGAAATGACCTTCTATATAACAGTGACCCTGTTTTTATTATTGTCTAAATTTTTGTTTTTGTATCTATTTAATCAAGGTTGTCAATGTGACATCACCACACCCCTCTAGCATCCTCCTTTCCTTGGGGGGGGGATGTCAAACCTCTACAGGACCAAGCACATCCCCTCCTACTGAGGCCAGATGAGGCAGTCATCTTCTAGATATGTAGCAAGTGTCATAGTTGTGTCCATTTTGCTCTTTGGTGACATTGCCCCTGGTAATCCTGAGGGTTCTGGATAATTAATACTCTTGTAATTCCTTATGGGGTTGCAGACTTCATTTTGTTCAGTCCTTCCCCTAACTCTTTTACTAGGGTCCTCAGGCTCAGTTCAATGGATGCCTGTGACCATCTGCTCCTGTCTTACTCAGATGATGTTGGCAGAAGCCTCTAAGAGGACAGTGATATAAGCATTACTCTGTAAACACTTCATGGCCTCAGCAATAGTGTTGGCCTTTGGTGTCTGTACATGAGATGAATCCCAAGGTGGGGTGGATTCTGGATGGCATTTCCTTCAGTCTCTGCTCCATTTTTATCCATACATTTTATTTAGACATGGACAATTTCAAGTTAAACATTTTGAAATATGGTGTCTGGCTCCATCTTTCAACTGTGGGCCATATCTAAGTAGTGGAGGTGGTCTCATCAGATTCTATATCATCACAGTTGGGCATTTCTGGTAATGTCAATCCCAATGGGTACTCTGAGCCTCTTGTATTCCTGCACTCTAGGTCTTCTTAGTGGTTCTCTCTGTTTGAAACTCCACACAGCTACAAATATTTATTCTTTCTCCTGTCCCTCTGGCCTCCCCATTGTCTCCTATCTCCAAAAATATCTGATCCTTGTCCCTATTTTGCCTCCTCCTAGCCTCTTTCACCAAG
>NW_021625188.1:0-22459 GCF_004785775.1 Grammomys surdaster
GGGACTACGTATTGTAATTTCTTTTGGAAAATAATTTAGTGCTTTAAGAAGTGAGAGCCAATTGTAAAGGGCAAAATATGTCAGCAATTCTAGTGCTGTTACAGAGCAATTGAACAACAGCAAACCTTTTAAAGAAAAACCTTTAATTGGGGCTGCTTTAAATTTAGGAATTTAGACAGTTTCTTCATGGCAAGAAGGTAGGTACTGTGTGGGCAAATGGGATGTCTGAGAAGTAGGTGGATCCTAATGCAGAAGCTGAAGGTTATGAGCCACAGTAAGCATAGCTTGAGCGTGAAAGTCTACCTCAAAATGATACACTTCCTCCAAAAAGTCCACACCTCTGCCAAGAATACCACTCCTAATAGTGCCAACCCCTGGTTACCTAATGTTCAAGTTTATGAACCAACCTTCTTCACACCAGCATAGCTAGATTTCCCTGTTGAATTTTCCAGATACAATCCTCCCTGCAACATGTGAGCCCTCCAAGCCTGGCTGCCTGTGCACAGAGCTAGTATCTGATCTGACTCATCAACTGATCCTAACCCCTAGACACAGCTTTTTACATTGCCCAATGATTAAATTTCATGGTAATTCAGCAACTGCAGTAGCATTCATTCCCTAGTCATGTCTGGAACTGTACCCAACAGGCCATTGTTACACTGCCAAGTTATAACTCTATAGATACAGAAAATGCCTTGTTTTTCATGCTGATTCTCCACAGAACTTCTCTTACCAGATCCATGGCCCTATTCCTTGGTCTACCTCTGGTAAAATAATATGTTTACTGGACTGTCTTGTTGACAAGTTCCAGAACAAACGTTCTGCAGTGTATCTACTCTCTGAGAACTATTTCCTGAATCACTCATAATTCAGGAAATTGGGCTAATTAGTTGGGAATACTATTTTCTTTCTGAGAATCTCCTACTCTTCCAGGCCTAGCTGTGATTACAGTTTACCTTAGTCTGGCTATTGCCCCAGCACATCATAAACCTGTTAATTTCTACCACCCAGTGCCTAGATCTTTCAGCATAGAGCAGACTTCTGTTCTACTAAGGTAAACATTGGAACATTGTCTGCTACCAGTATCCACATACTCCCAAAATTAGTGTCCTGTCTTTGAACTCTTGCAGAGAAATTTGTTGATTCCCTAAAAACCAAGTCAGCAAGTAAACTACTTATAATAGAAGGGTAAGCTCAAGACTTGCACCAACTGGACCTTCTTTTCCTCTTGATCCTCCAACCCAAACCTCACCAGGACCTTCTGTACACTGTTCAGACCTTTGTTGGATGACCATATCTGGAAAGGAACACTCATGTCATTTTTCTATACTGTTTTCTACAGACATCAAAATTATTTCTGCATTGTCAGAATGCACCCAAGTTTTCCCTGATAATCATTGAATCCTTCAGCCTCATTTACAATATTCCAAAGCCCTCTGGTCATTGTTCTGCAGAACAGGTTTTTCCTGGGGGGAGCTTCCAGAAATAATCCTGCCTGGTCTATCTCATCATCAGGTGTACCTTTGGATGTTTTGACTTGCGACAGATTTACCTGGTAACATTCACTGTCTGACCATCATGAACACCAACTCAACATACCCAAAGTTAGGATTGGCTACCCCATTACTTCATGAGCTTTCACTTAGCATTACTGAAAACCCAGTTTACTTTGTTCACACCCACAGTTGCAGGTCTACCTCTGTTTTATTAGTAGTACAAAATTTGCAAGATAATTTTTCCAGTGGTGGCATGCTACTTTAATTCCCACAACACCATGTCTATGTACTGTCCTTCACTTTTTGAACTGTATACCCCTGCTTTTGTTCTCTAGAACAAAGCATTCAATCTTCTTCTGTACACTGTCCATACCTTTCTGTGAGTGCAAAGGTCATATAATGTCTTTGTCTGCTGTGATACACAAGCCTTGAATAAGAAAGACTGTTTGTATGGAAGCTGATACTTCAATAGAAAACCATCATCACATTTTATAGTAGAGACACATAAGTAGTCATATTTCTGGTAGATGTTGTTGGGTGTCTTCGCTTTGAATAGTGTGGAATGCTATCTTGGAATTTGGAGCTATGCTGTACACTTTGAATGCTTTGCATGCTGTGGGATGACTCTGGTATAATGCAGCAAGAACCTTCGATGCCCATAATTGTAAATACCACAAATGCAAGGGTATTTAAAATATACACTCTGTCCCATATATTATGTATGTGAGAGTACTGCTGAACACATTACATTTTCTTGTTGCATGAGAGAGTTCATAAACATGCCAAAATGCTCAGCATCATTTAACATCACTCAGGGAGACATTTCAAAATTTCCAAATATACAATTTGTAGTATATCATACACCAACCATTCTCTCTCTAAGTTGATGTCAACTTCATCACACAAAATAAATATTAGCCACCGTCAGATGACCCAGAGTTTGTAACAGTCCAAAGATGTTTCAAAATTTCAGTCTGGTATTCTGAACAGCTTTTCTACTGTGACACACTGAACAAAGTTAAAACAGCTTACATACTCCTCATATAAAAGGTACAGAGAATAAGTGTGACCATCAGAAAATAGAGGAACAGTCAAACTCCAAGGAGAGAGCAGCTTGAAGGAAGACCTAAATCTGTGAAGGCAAACTCTGAATCCAACAACTCTGGTTCTGTCATCTACCAATATGATACAGTCATTTTCATTTTGAAGGGCTTAGAGAGCTAACATTCTAGTTGTGTTGGCTGGAGCCTGAAGTGTATATCATGGAATTTCCTTACCACAAACTTGTAACTTTCTATACCAGTCATATGACATCATGGACTCTACAACCTCCTAGCTACACAGGAACAGCATAAACTTGCTTCATAGCTTCATGCAGGACCCTCTTTAGACCTTCATGTTGTATATCTACTCCTGACCCACATTATGTGGCCTTAGAGCTTCTCAAAACATCTACCATGGTTCTACTGCAGTTTTGCTATTTCAACACTGAACCATCATGCCAGTTTATTTGACAAAGTTTGATGGAGAATAGTTATTTTGATTATAGGGTTTAGGTAACTTGAAAAATTGTAGACTCTCATGAATAGAGGGAAGCTCAAATAAAAATTTTCTCTAGGAATATGGTTTGTAAGAAATCCAGTCCAACACTGCTTTTTAAAATGATTGGTCTTGGAGGAAGTAACTCATGGCAAATGTTTAATGATTATGATAGATGTAGGATAGCCCTGCTCACTGTGCATGTTATCAACACTTGGATGATGATTAGGAGTATATAAGAAGACTTTCTTAGGTTGTTTCATTACTGTGAAGAGAAACATGACCATGGCATATGTATAAAGTACAACGCTAAATCAGGGGCTAGCTCACAGAGGTCCAGAAGTTAGACATTTATAAAATCACCACGTGAAGTATGGCAGCATCCATCTAGACATGATGCTGAGGAAAGCACTGAGTGTTTTGCATCTTGACTGTTTGGCTGTATTAGGACATCCTGGGGTGTTTTGCCATGCCCCCAGAATCCAGAGATCCAACATGCAGTCTCATCTCCTTTTAACCTGTATGGTCAGTCATGTAAGGCACAGGTAAAGGGCATGACTAACAGGCCTCTGCCTCTATCTGAAGGCTGGGATAACTAACTAAGTTTTCTCCTCCCTTGCTCCTCCTCTTTCCCACTCCCCAATATAAGGAAGCCCCTCCTGGCATTTGCCAGGGGCACATCCACATACAGATCCAACTTTTACAGCATGACCAATAAAATGTCAATCTCTTCGATTCCACATGTCTCCTGGAACTTTTCACTTTCTTGTGTAAGTGGGAAACTCACCTGTGGGAAAAGCCTCCAGGACAAGTGCACTGCTGCCTGGGGCCTGACCAGCTGCCTCGGCTGGAAAAGCCTCTCCGCCCTCCACAGCTGCCTGCGGGACTCCCTCCTACTTCAGCAGCAGTCCCCGTGACTTCCTCCCCTGTCGCTGCAGTCTGTGCTGTGTCCCTGCTCCCCTGATCCCAGGGCCCTTCAATGTCCATGGCACACGGGTGCGACCAAGCCGCCCCGCCCATGTGCGAGTTCATAACTATCATTCGACCCCTCTACACCCATGAGAACTATCTTCAAGGCAGCTATGTAGACCTACTCAAAGTCCACCCCTACAATGACACACATTATCCAACTAGGTCTAAGGCCTTATGTACTCCAACAGTCACACCTCATAACAGGGACACTCCCTTGGCCAAACATATTCAAACCACAACCAATGCCATCTGTGGTACTTCTGAAGAATCAAACCATAAGCAGTGTTCCCTCACGGTTTCTGATTCGTAACATGCTCAAGGGTCCCACTTTTATTGCTGACTTAAGGTCCTTCTGGAACATGCTGTGAAGCTCCTAAACAGTGGCAATTTGGCAATTTTGGTTTCTTTAAAAAAATACAGAAATATTATAAGTCAATGTTTTCATTTTACTTCCAGGTGACTGATACATTGCTGTGTCTGATTATCTACAAGACCTATGTTTAGCATCATGCTCTAGCAGGGATATAATGTTGTCAGGTATAGGTTGTTTCTGCGATTTTTTAATGTTTTTAATTCTGGTGGATTTTCAGAGGGTGTAATAATTGTAGGGCTCTGAGAAGCAGTGTGGGTTGCTGTTTTATTACTTTTTATTGCTATTCATTGTGGTTGTTTGACATTGGTTCAGTACTCAGGAGCAAATAAGAAAGAAGAAATTAAACATCCTAATGGCAAACAAGTTGCCAAAAAGAGATTGATGCTCCTAATCTTAAATAATATCCATTTCTTTCCCCTGTATCCTCTTTAGTGTCCTATCTAGTATTGGGGGATTAAAAAATATATATAACCTGTGGGAAAAGGTTGAAAGGGTGGAAAAAAAGAAGAATCCACAAAGTAGCAAACATCATCTACACTTATGACCTTTTTTCTCTTGTGATGTATCCCAGAGTCAAGCCCAGCTACACTGTCTCCGGACATGAAGCGTAGCACACCATGAATGCTGGGTCTTTTCGCAATGAGATCTCTAGAAATATCCCTGCTAGTCTCATTCACAATGTGACAGGACTTGACATGGAACACAGATCCAGCATTGACTATCTCTTGTTAATTTCTCCCAGAAACAAGAAACCAGTACTATCTGCACACTATAATGTGAAACTCTGGATGCAAACTGAATTCCAGCTCTTCTCATAGAGCTCTGCCAAGATTCTCATGCACATAGTCATTCAATAACTTCCCATCATGCAATGACTATACCTACTTTACACTATGTAGAGTCCACAGAACCTAGTTTTGTTATGTCACCTCAACATACCCATGCTTGTGTCTTATGAGAGATCATGTATCATTGGAATGATGAGTTTTGTGGACTTAGGCCCACAAGGGCTCTTCCCGTCCTGTGAGTTCTGGCTCAGTAACTTGATTTATGTGTATTTTCTGGTGAGTTTTCTCATTAGTGAACCTGCATGTGCTATTTCCATATGAAGAGGATTTGGTGAATATTTCCAAATCACTCAAAGTGTTTACTTTCCTACTAACTCTGACCTTGCCTCACAGCACAGTCCTGAGAGTTTCTGAACTATACTGTAATACCATATCTCACAACTGCTCTCAGCAGATTCCTATTCTTGCCTTTGTCTAGTCTTCCACTGGAAGCCTTTCCTGCCACTGTCACTGATTATGTCCAGGCCTTGCTCCAGTCACCCAAGTGCTGTACTAGATTTTCCTGGTGAGTTCTCCAGTGAACAAACTAACTTAATGAACCAGGAAACTCTCTATGCACACCAGCTCTTTCTCCTTACTCTCGAAGTCTTCATCTACCAGAATATCCCATTAACTCTCATGGCCATTTCCTGTCATGCTGCTCCAGTAACACTTGTTGATTTTAGTTCTTCATGATACAAAAATACATTTACCTTCTTCATAGAAAGTGAACTGTATCTAGATGCATAGATTAAAGATTGGCTAGGGCCTGTGAGACTACACTGAAACTTACTTTTCAGAGCCTTTCAAATACTCTAAAGCTTAGACCAGGACATGCTGGATCTGCCATAGTTTTCCCAGGTGATTTATGCTAGAGCTAAGCTCACTTGTGCCACATACACACCCCAAGTTCTAGTTTTATGTGCACTGATCACACATTAGGCTTCCCAGATGATGCTTCCCTGAACTTCAATTCCAGTGTCAACCTTATATTGCCATAACTAGATGTCTACCTCATAATGCACACATCCCATTAGAGCTCTACTGTTTGAGGTGCACTTCAACATCATTCCCGTATTCCTGGAATTACATTTTTTTCACACAGTTTTTTCAGTCACTTCACCTGGACAATTCTAGTTACAGGACCAAGGTGAACTGTGCCATAAACCAACCAATGATGCTATAGTGTGCCTTCTGACAGTCACGAAAGCCTCATTAAGTACAGATAACACGGGTAGTATCTATATCAGGTTTACATGGTCCTTCTGAGAACCAGATTTTCTTGAGCCATCTTCACAATTCCTAAAACTTGGTGAGATCAGAACAGGCTTCCTACTCTCCAAGCCATCATTAATTCTTGTCCATTGGTTCTGTGGGCCCTGTTCTTATGTTGTCCCAGAGCCCTGTGATTCTTCTACTTCTTTTCCCTGCTGCACAGGATGCTGCACATAAGCTCTACCTATTATTTGGATATGAGATTCTGGATCCGCTTCTATCAGTTGCTAGATTAAAGCACTTTGGTCTCTCTCATGATAATTATGTTAGTCTCTTGTTCTGGAACACTCTTCAAATATGATGAATACTCATTCTAAGGTTGTGTGGATGAATCGCTGTCTCAAAACCTTCACTCAAAACCAAGGTGGTCACACAAATGGCTTATTAATTCTCTGTATCACTAAATGCTAGGATTTTTTTTAAGCATTCCTTTTTGTCCTACATTTTCTGGAATTCCTATTGTACTGCTGCTGGACATATGGCTCTATTTTTAAAGGGTAGGCTAGCAACCAAATTAAACATTTACAGACCAGCACCAACTGAAGAAGATTTGGTACTGTCTGTTGTGAGTTGACTGCCTTTAAATCAAACAATTAAGCAAATGACAAAGAGATTGCCCATATTCCAACATGGAAGATTCTGTTTTAAACATCATATCCACTGTTTCCAAGTTCCATTTCTTTGGTTCTATTTTGACTGATCAAAAACTCATAATCAACAGTTAGACTTTCAACAGAGATCTCAAACTGAAACATGCTGTGTAGATCAGCTCAGGGCCAAATCCCTGGGAATCTGAATGTTGCTTCTCAAGTCATTCATTTGCACTAGACTCTATGGTGAGTCACTAAGTAGCCAGTGGTGATTGCATTCTTCTATCCAAGATGGCAGGCTCTAGAAATTGATGCCTTGGTCATATACACAAAAACACCAACAGCCTCTTTCCTGTAGTAAGGATACATCATTGACTTCCTGTACCGTTCTAATCTCATCTTTGATTCACTCACAGTTTCCAAATGTTGCTTTCAGAATTAACCCTGATGATGGCCTCATTGTGATATGGAATCAGAAACAAGAGGAATGGCAAGTTTTGTCCCAATGGACAAACGAGTTGGGAAACACACTCATCTTGAAGATTTAGAGTTTTACTGAAGTTAGAATTCCAGACTCCTGAAAATTCTTTATGCATGCCTTGGTGATGTACTAGGATATCCTGCATGCTGTCTCTGCATATTACCATTTGAAGATAGAGAAGAAACCCATTTTAAATAGATTAGTTTGAGTAGCCTTTAGACAGCCACAAGCCAGTGACATATGCCTTAGTTATTTTCAGGTCCAGTAGGGATACTTCAGTCAATGTTTTTAGCTTTAGACCACAAAGCCTATTCAGTTCTTAAACCTTCACTGCCCTCATTCTCTGAATGTGAGATATTTATTCTTTCTAAAATTGTTCCTGTTAGGTGAGTTAAATTTTGTTATAATTTAGTAGCATTTGTGAGTTTTCACCTTTTTGCAGTGTATTGGGAATAACCAAGGAGGTACAAGGGAAATCATGTATAAAATGAAAATCACATTTTCTTGTTTTTGTTTCCCTCCTCATTTTATTCCTGCAACTCATTGATACTTGTGTACTTAGTCCATTGGTGGAAGGTTCTCAAAGTATGACTATGGTTAAGAAGCAAAATTTCATTTGTTTATAATTTTTGTCTAAGTATTTGATAGTCTTGTTTAAAGTATGAAGCACAAAGAATGAAGTTAGAATTCTTTGTCATACAAATATTTCTCAGAATCCATGCAAGTACATATTTTCTATATACTTTGGCATTGTGTCTAAGACATTAATGGAATTCCATGTGGACCAATACACTTCAAGGAAAAGACTGAGTTTGAATACTGAAAATTGCCTCTCTAATTTTAACAATAAATTCATGTGTGTTTATCACAGCTATGTGATGGATAACAGTCTTCCTGAGTGATGTCTGCCTGGCTCCAAATAACACATGTTGTCTTGTATGTAAATGCTAGATTTTAAATTTCTATATGTGTGTTTTAATACAATTACCACAAAGTTCAAGCAGCTAGTAAGAATCAAGATGGAATGATTATCCAAGGAAGCTGAAGGACAGTATAGTGTCCTAGTGAGAAAAACAGGAATGTATATTATTACGGGAATGGGAAAGAACCATAAAGGAAGGAATATGGAAATGTACACCCATACCCACCCCAGCCACTCACACACAAATACATGCAGACACACGTAGACTCACTATAGTTTGTTTGAATATCTTAATGGGAATCCTCTAATGTGGAAGCTTCTTAAATATGTACATGTATAAAAAGATATCAACATGGAGTCATTGTATAGTAGGAGAAATAATTCCCTAATAGGACATTTTATGTCACCAATAAACCTCCTGTGTCAGGAATAGGTTACGCCATTTTCAATTAGTGGCCAAATGCTTTCATACACTAACTCCCACCAACAATACAAACCATTATTGGCTATTTCCATGGTATTAGTAACTGCACAATATGATGTTTTTGCACCAGTGCCAAAGGTATTACTATTTATGTTACTGAACATTGAGAAAATGAAGCTGATATCCAAATATGTCATTCACACCTAATGAGTAAACTTCATGGTACTGGAAGTTACATATTATGAAAGGAGGATCCTAATAGTTAAGGTTGATCTGTACCAAATCCTCAGAATTAAAACAGTGAACTGCCAGGAGATATACTATTATAATAGTGTCTCAAATGTTATGTGACTAACCACAACCACATCTTGGTGGGTTTAAGGCCCACTCCAGAGACAGAGCTGATAGAAGACAATGCTGAAATTGAAAAGACTCTGAGAATTTATAGGTCATGTAATACCACCTCCTATTACTCTGCTAAAGGATCATTGAAACAAAATGATTGACACCCAAGTAAATACTGCTATATACATAGATTAGTGCTTCACTCTACAAACATGATATGGACATATTCCTGCAATAGATGGTAATTAGTACAGCGTCACAGAAATGGTCCATGTGTAGAATGTGACAGACATTGATGTATTCAATTCTGAATGGGATGCCTTCATCAATATCCCCCCTTTGAGGCTTTGGGATCTATAAAGATGAGTGGGGAAGACTAGAAACCAGAGATCATGGGTGAGTTATGAAATAGTGTCTTACAAACACAATAGGTCTGATACCATATAAGATCTCAGGACATCTTTGACAGTACACACAAGTCTTTTAGTTGATGAAACCAGATAATATGCCAATATGTAAAAGGGTAAACCACACAGAGAGTAGCTTCTCAATAAGATATTTGCAGTTGATATTTGCTGTGCAAAACAAATTTAGTTTTGTACAATATCATTAAACTGGGAGTGTACACCATACTCATTGGCATGTTCCATGATCAGGAATTGGAGATCAATACAGAACTGACACCCTGTGTTTCTCCTGTATAATTTTTTCTTTCTAGAACTTGTGTACTTTACACTTTTTGTACATACACATACACACAAAGATAAAAACCCAAACATAATCACGTACACATTCAGAAGTTGGATGGGCAAATATGTGGGGAGCAATGGAAATGAGAAAGTTGTTGTTGGGTGAAATCTTCATTAAAGTTGTTGTATTAGGAAATATTTAAAAGTAATAAATGAAATATCTCTAAAATTTATCACATATAAACTGAATATATACCTCCTCTGATACTTCATAGCTATTTGACTTGATTCAGGCTCTTTCACTCTTAATCTTCAAATCATTTTTTGTTACCAAAAGAAAACATGAGTATTTTTAGACTTACAGTTGGTTTTGACTGATATTTGGTCTTGATACACAAAAGAAACACATATGTAAGTATTTTATATTTTCCACATAGTTTTTGTTGATAATTTTCAATTTCTAGAACCATAGACTTCATTCACATAATATTAGGCTGTTTCTTAAAATCTTTCCAGAGTGATTAAATTCTGAATACTATCATATGTGGTGGGAAGCACAATGTGTTTTTTTCAGGGCTATGAAGAATACACTGTTGATTATACGTGTGTAGATTCCTGAATTTGAGTATTTGAATTAGCCTGTCTGTTTTTTGCATATCTATAAAATAGTAATAATAATTAAATAGATATCAGTATAGTGTCAGGAATGTGAGGGACTTATAACCCTGCAGTGTATAAATAAGGTTACAACTAAGCAAAGTATTATGAAGGAAATAAAAGGTTCAAGTAAGACAGGCAATGATTGGGGAGAAACTGTTCTGAACTGAAATACTTGACAAACAGAACTTTTTCTGCTGCTGAATGCTATTCAACACTTGTGTTATTTTTAACTCTGGTCAACATTTTATTCTATTTGGAAGATGTATACGATATAGGCATCTTTCAAATGAAATACTTCACCCTGGAAAATAAAGAAAAACGTTAAAAATTAGATGGGGGCCTGTGAATTGAATTTTTCTGAATCAAATATACCTTCTCCATGGGATTTAAGATGGGAATAACCAGGTCCCACCATGTTATACATCATGTTATTTGTCAGCCACAACAGCATTCTCCATCATGATTCCAGTTGAGCTTTAAAATCAACCAACAGGGTCAACTCAGGCTCAGACCTGCCATTACAAAGTGGGAGGATATGGGCAGAGTGTTATACAAGTCACCATCACTTGCAAATTGATGGCTTCTATCTTGCTAATGTAACTTCCCCAATGGTGTGGCTATTGTTTTCTCCCAGTTAGGAAGCACATTCCACCGAGATTTTGGAGCACTTTAGAACTAACTGTTAAGGAGGATGTCCTGGAAAGAGATCCAGTTTGTTGTCCCTTTAATCCTTTCACATGAGCAGAGGCCAAGGCATTTTCTAAATGTCTTACTGTTTCTCACTTTTCAAATACCATTAGTATCCAGTAGTGAACATGCTTCTTGAACATTAATACCACATACAAATATATGAACTGAAAAGTGATCTGAATAACTTTGGAAATACAGTATAAGTGGAATTGCAGTTATATCCTGAGGAATATAATTATTCACATATATAGTCATGATACTTTAAACATTTCAACCAAATATAACAAATTTTCAGGAGGTGGAACATTGTGTATATAGTTGGAAATGATGAAAATATCCATCATTCCATATGTTTTATATACACAATTTAATTTTTTGGTAATGAGGAATGAATTTAGCTTGTCATACATGTTTGGGAAGCATATACACATAAGAACATGCGTGTACACACACACACACATATATATATATATATATATGTTTTTTTTAATTAAAATTTTCTTGTCAATGTATGTAGTATATGAATGATTTTGCATTGTGCTTGTTACTTTCAGCAAACAATATATAGCTGTTTAGTTTATCTCAATTTGTCTACTAACATGATTTAGAAATGCAATTATTCTGGACAGTCTCTGTTATTATTATGACTATTTAAATTATTTCCACTACTTTTGTATTGCAAACACTTAAAGTAAGCTTTGCCTATTATATGACTTTGTAGTTTTTCACTACTAATTTCTAACATTAATATTCATAAGTAGATCAAAGTTGCTCTTCAGACCATCTTCCAGGGGATATTCCTTTCATTGTCATGTATTTCAACGCCTTCTATACTGTTGCGTGTACTATGTTAAACACTAACACATAAACTACATAAATGAGACTATTCGGTGGAAATGACAAGGTTTAAGAGCTCAGTGTTCTGTGTACACTGACCCATTTTTTTCCCCATATTCAATTTGGACCTGGTTAAATGTATACTTATTCATGTTAGCCTCAGATTTACCAATAGGGAGGCGTGCCTCAACAAGGTGAGCAATCTCCTCAGGATCTCTTTAGCTTTTGTGTTTGAAATAATCATTGTAAGCAGCTTATGATATGGCATGTGGGAATCTGACAACACTGTTGTGCTGTTTGTGTCCATTGGACTATGAGATGCTACTTATCTTCAAGAATTCAACCTCACAGAGACCCCAACTAAGATGCTGCTGTAATCCTTATGTACATCCTTATTATGATTTAATTTGGATCATTTCTAATGAATTGCAGGATATACCATACCTGATAGTGTAGGCCATTGTGATGAAATCTGTGGTTCTGGCTTTCAGTGCAATGGCCATTAAGATCAGCTGAATGAAAAACCTTCTGTTGGAGATGCAGATACATTGCTAAAGAGTCTCTACTTTAGTTTTGGGGGTTAGCAGCCTCTTGACATTTGTTGCTATGAGCTAAAACTATATGGTAAATCTTTATGTCCAAGGCAATCGTAACTCCTTTCCTGGTTTTCCTGTTAAGAAGGATACATTTAGAAATAAATACTTAAATGCTATTTTCCCATCAGTGTCCTGAGAGCAAACAATAAACATGTTGGTATAATCATTTTCTTTCTGAATAAACTATTTGAAACTACAGTCCTCCAATTGCCAAGTGTGCTTTCAAATAACTCTTCTAGAGCATTGAAGTGAGGACTTCTTCATTTGCAACACTGTTCAGAAGGCCCCTAGATGAAATTTCCTACTCATACACAAAGCTCAGGTAGTCAACAATTCATAGTAAATAAATCATTCTCTGTATATGAGTTTAGTATTTCCATACACCTTGTATGTGTGAAATGTATTCTTTTTTGTAAGTATTTCATATTCTAAACTTTGAAGGGGATGACCTCATGTTTATATTTTTCCAACAGGCAGTAGCATACAAAAATACTGATGAAATGAATGTTTCAAAAATAGAAACAACTATCAGTATGGTAAAGTATTCTGTATAGAATCTGACACATACAGAAAGTTAAACCAATCTCTTAGCTTGTCATGGATGATGAAAACATAACTGTAGTTCATAATGTTGGTTCCTTGGATAATAAGTTCAGTTTTCATAGAGGAAGAAGTATATGATTTACACTAGTCAATAGGAATCTCCTATCTCCCTGTTTGTGAATACCACAAATGTCTAGGTACTTCTAGTATGCTCCAAAAGAACAAGAGTTTTGAACATCACAGGACTGTTTTTCCAAATATGCTTTTAATGTTTTAGCTTCTGAATCACTACATTCAAACTCATGTTAGTCTGATGACAAACACAATTATCTACTAATCAAACCAGTTACACAAAACATGCCATGGTTAAACCAAGACCCAAAAGGACAAGGATGTAATGCGCTCAATCTAATAATGGATATTAGGTTAAAATAGAGCATACACAAGTACACCGACCCACCCACAAAACTTTCAGCCAAAATGTGTCATGTCAACAGTAAATTCAGGCACATAGATTGAGTTGAGACTAAGAAAATGTACAACCAATAACAGGCACTAATTGAGACCTATCCCATGGGCAAACACCAATCCCTGGCACTATTAATGATACTTTGATAGGTGCATAGCATAATTGCCCTCTGAGAATTGTTCACAAACCAAGTGACTGAAACAGATTAAGAGACAAACAATGAAACATTGGTTCATGCACATGGAATTTGATGGAACTGTTGGGTGTAGTTATGAGAATAGTGAAACCTTTATGTCTGATTTTAAATGAAATATGTTGTAAAGCCTTTATGTCTACCTTTAAAGGAAATATAGAGCAAAGCTTTTTGCATCTCATGTTGAGTGAAAGGTTTGAGCAAAGCCTTTTCTATATTTGGTCCAATTACTTGAGTCTGAGATATTATAATGAGAATGTTTGACCTTCGAAGAAATATCATGATGAAAGGTCTGTACTTGGTGCCATGTGAGAGATTACAGCTCCACTAATCTTGGAAAAGGAAGGCATAAAAAGAGCAACTGAAGAAATTAGAAAAAATAGACCCTACTTCACAAACCTCTACTCTAAGAAACATGATAATCTAGACACTATGAATGGTTTTCTAGAGAGAAATTAAATCATAATCATGTAAACTATCTAGGGTTATCAGGAATTTGAATGGGAATCCTTGGATGTGTTAGAACTGAGAAAATTTAGGAAAGTGTCACTAATTTTGAAATGTAATCGCCATTTGTAAAAAAAAAAATTCTGACTTCTTGGGCTACTAAAAATAGAATAATCCCCCAACACTGGAAAGGTTTGGCAAGAGAAACGCTAGAACCTGCTGCAAATTTCAATGGGTTGCATGGTAGATAGATGAGGCAGGGGAGATAGCATGACAAAATAGAGCCAGTGGAAGAGAGATTTCCATAGATCAACTGCTTGGTGAAGGTTGCTTTGCTGAGGTAGAGGTGCAGGCTGTATATGATGAAGAAACTCTGGCATTGTGTCGATTGTCAGCCTTAAAAGCCTGGGACAAATTTGCAGAATCAGGGAAAAGACTTGAATTTATTTTAATTTTATGTATTTACTTTTTACAGATATAAGCAGCACACCTAGATAGGGCAGATTTACTGTTTCACTACTCTATTCTCCAGCTATGAGATCCCTTATAACTTGTGGGTTTTCCAGGTCATGTGCTTCTCCTCCATTGTCCTTCCACCTCCTGCTCCTCTGATGACTTCCTTCTCCTACACCTTGCTCCCCCATCGACTTCATCTTCTGTCGACTTCCTCTTCGTCTCTCCTTTCCTAAGCATTTTTATCCACCTCCTCTTCTACTGCCCAATCACTGGCTCTAGCCTTCATTTTACAAATTTAATTGGACATAAGGTTAACAAGTTGTCACCTGTGTCCTGACACACACTGACTCTGCAACCCCTCTCAGGAAAGTGGAACTAGCATCAAAACACAAGGCTGGGGCTATCCACAACACTTCCCCCTTTCTGTCCAATTAAAAGACTCTTTTCTCTCAGATATAAATTGAACACAAACTATATTACCATGTTGTAATGGTTAAAGTAGAAGATAGACCTAATACCCAGTCCATCATCTTTATTAACTAAATAGAACTTCTGCCATCTCCCTTAACTAAAAGACTTAGGTCTGAACCAGGCTTATGTCCTGTCTTTAGAATGAATGCCATCTGAAAACCATCCTCTTAAAGTAAATAGCCTGGGTTGGCTGTGAGATTATAAGTCTTCAACCCCATTGAAATCCAGAATGACTGAATTAACTGAAGATATGGGAAGCACAAAGCATGGCTCCTAACACTTAGTCAATTTGTACAGACCGCTGAACATCTGGACAAGTCCCTTACTTCAAAACATTGGAGCATCTGGTCTTGAGCCTTCTGACCCAGGATCATCTGACAGACATAGTAATGAAGAATTTTTAAGGGCTGATTACTCTGTCTTAGCAGATATAATCAATCGACTATTCCACAAGTGTGTCCTTTTTCTGGACATAGTTTGTCTGTAGATGAAAAGAGACAATTCTTGCCTAGTTGCTGCCTCACCACAACTGGAGTAACACAAAAGATGCTCAATTTCTTCTTAGAATCCAAGACAGGGAAGCTGTCAGGAGCAGACAGGTCTCTAATAAAATGAACTTTTATAGAGGAATGCTTGTAACATAAATTCTGGTGACTTCTGACCTTTTTGAACATCAACTATCTACGTAAAGCAATCTGGACTGTTTTCTGTTAACTCCTTTCTGCTATTGCTAATTAAAATCTAGAAAACACCCTAATAGTAAATGCAGAGCCATGCAATTGCTATAGGCCCTTAACTCACAGGATAACCATCTCAAATCAGTTTTTAAAAAAGATAAAAAAGGACTGGGTCTAAGCCTTGTATTTCTAAATGAGTTATATAGGCAAAATGCCTGTATGAGAGTAACAACATTAATTCCACTTTGATATAAATAAAAACTCATACCAGTGAAAACCTTAAATTTATGCAAAATAAATTCAGTACCAATGTAAGAGATTATAACTTCAACTTTGTATCAATTATAGAGATTTCTATCAATGTAAGATACGCCTATGTAATGTTTCACTTAAGAGTAAATCTGCTAACTGATCCCTATTTGTCTCTTTCTATGATTTCTATATTACCATACCCCCTTTCTTTACCCCCTCCCTTTTACATAAGAAGGAAGGATAGAGAAGAGGACAGGAAAGGTAGAAATCCTTGAGATTAAGCTCTCTAGTTCCCTCCCTATCCAAAGCTACATTTGTAGAATATCCTTTAAATTACAACATATGTGTAATTTCTAAAGTAACCAGAACCATCCACCCCAACATAAGGAACTGTGATGATGATCTCCTTTTGTATGCTTCCAGCTGAATTGGGGCAAAGAATTCCCATCTCTGGGCCCAAAGGGAAATAGGATAATTGACTTAGTCAAAGGAGAGCTAGCAGGCATCATTTGCCTTGCAGTCATTATGTGCTGAGAAAGTTCATTGTTTAGCTAACTTCGTGACCATGACAGTCTGAAAGGCTTGACAGGCAAGCTAGCCATTCTGGAAATGTTCTGGAAGCAAGCCTTTAAAAGAAGTAGCTTCGACATAGTTGCAGTAGAATCAAGCATGAACCTGGAATAGTAGGTCGCAGAGTCTCAGCATCCCCAAGTATGAATCTTTTTAGGGCTGTCTTTCATTACTGTAAAGCATAATAAAATCAAAGCAGCCATTAATACCCTACCAACCAAAGAATGCCCAATGCTGAGTGATTTTAGATCATAAATCTGCCACAGTATAAAAAAAAATGAATGTACCAGCACTCCTTAATTTATTCCAAAAGGTAGAAACATAAGGAACACTGATTCATTCTAGGAGGCCACAATGAGTCTGATAACTAACCCATACAATGTCTCAATAAAGAAAGAGAACTTCACACTAACTTTGCTTCTAAACATAGACACAAATGTACTCAGTAACATTCTCAAAATCAAAATCAGGAACACACAGCTAATACCACCTAAACCATCACCACATTCCAGATCTGAAATATCTTGCAGATATTGGATAGATTTTCCTGATTCTGGTCACAAGAAAGTTGTCTATCATTACGTATGATATCTCCTGTATAGTTGCAACAAAACAATATAACCACCAACAATTCTATTAAATATAGGTCTATATTACCTATAACTTTTGCATACCAGGCAGAAGCCTACAGGCTCGAACTTACCCAGATTCTACAGAGAAACACTGTTTCTCAGGTTTCTACCTATTGGTCTCTATGCTTCCTTTTTTATATAATTCGTTAAACTTTGACTAAGGATGATAACACCACTAGTAAGTTGAACTCATCCATTCTAATTATTAATCAGGCAAATGTTTCACAATCAGACTTACAGACCAATAAGATCAAGACAATTTCTTCTTTTATGGTTCCCTCTTTCCAGATGACCTGACTTTATGTCATGTTGAAAAACTACTAATCCAGTTAATTGATTGCCTATCAAGGACAGAAAGCTAGTAATAGAGTAAGGTGGTCTATGTCCCAGCCCCAGCAAGCAGAAGAACAGGGCAGCTATGGATATGTGATTCTGGCTTTAGAGCCAAGAATAGAAGGGACTACTTGCACAATTGATACTGTTTAGCTGGAGATAACAAATTTGCAGTGCTTAAGAAAAGACCAACTTAACTGAGGTGAAATCTGGAAAGTGTTTTCTGAGAGTACAACAAATCCATGCTTCATAGATTTCCAAGGCTGTATTTCCTGCTTTAGCTGGACTTGTTGGTGTGTAAGAATCACCCAGGTTGTACTGGTTTTGAAGGGGTGAAGGGGTCATGGAGATAATCTGAGTTTTGGCACTGAGAGAGACCAGGGAAGGCCATTGTTGAAGATGCAGCCTCAGTTGGTGGCCCAGGAGTGAAGTGGTAATGCAAAGAATTTGAAGTTTTGCACCATGCAGTGAGCCTATTAGAGGATATTGATGAAGCCCAGTTACAGCACAAGTCCACAGTGTATTGGAGATGGAAGTACCATGGCATGATAACCAAGAAAGAACAGCAATGAAGGGCAATCAACTAGATCCTAGAGTGTGACATAGGGCAGAGCTGGAAAAGTGATGCAAGCCTTTTGGTGGAGCCCAGAAGACAATATGTGGATCTCAGATTTTGGAACAAGAAACAATGAAGTGGAAGTTGCCTTGCAGATCCCAAGTTGTTAAAGATGTGAGAGCTATAGGATACCTGTCTAGAAAAGCTGCTAGCAGGGAATGAAACCAGTATAGGAGAAGGTAGTTTGTTGTAGTCTACAAAGATGAAAAAACATTAGGATATCTGAACACTGCTTTTATAAAAGATGTGGAGATGTAGAATCTGGATTTTACCCAGCTGGTTTTTTTTGTCTTGCTCTGGGGATGACAGTAAAGTAATTTGATTTGTTTCAGAATAGACTTTGAACATTGGACTTTTACCATTGTTGAGAACTTTTAAAGACTATGGTGACTTTGGAATATGGACTAAATATATTTTGCATTATGCTTTGTTTATGTCTCCAATTGCCTCATATATTTGAAGAAAATTATGGGGCTCAAATGTGATGGTTTGAATATGCTTGGACCATGAAATGGCACTATTTGGAGTTGAGGCCTTGTTGGAAGAAGTGTGTAACTTTGGGAGTGGGCTTTAAAACCTATGTCTTATATCCTGTAAGCAATTGTTCTCCTGTCTGCCTTTGAATAAAGATGTAGAACTCTAAGCTTGTCAAGCTCACATCCACCTGAATGATACATTGCTTCTGCATTGATGATAATGGCCTGAAACTCTAAACCTGCATGCCTGCCCCAATTAAATGACTTTATAACAGTTGGTCATGATATCTATTCAGAGCAGTAAAACTCTAACTAAAACAGAAATCAATGGCCACATTACTTTCTAATATTCTTTTTCCCTTGTCTAGTTTGGGGAGTTGGAGGAGTTAAGGGTGAAAAAGAGAAGTAGAGAAAAAGCCATCCCATTAAAGAAGCCAAAAGTCTGGCTATAATCTTGCTAATCACATGTTACGTATAGTATATAAATTAATTTTAATTTATTTTTTTATACATAATTTATTTTTTTTCAAATTGTAATTTATACTCATTCACACAGGGGTTATAAACACAAAAAGGCAGGATGTGGGGAAGGAGATGACACTGGAGTGTGGGTGTTCAAGGGGGTACAGATATCTTTCAGAACAGGGTATCTGCTGGGTGAGGGTTCAAGGGACAGGTCACTATGACTCTGCCTATGATTCACTTGGTATTATCTGCCAAGTCTACCTATTTACAACTTCTATGACTACTCAGGCTGGTGAATTGTCACAAAAACTGCCTGTTTCCAATAGCTTGCACCCATCTTTTTCAGTGTTTATCCACAGAGATCAAAGACTTGGTGTTATTATACATGTATGACAGGCCTATCGCTGATTTTAGGCCTATGGCTGATTTTAGGTCTTCAGTGTGTAAGCAGGGATGCCCCCGACATCTCCTCCCTTCTCTAAGTATAGACAGCCTGTGATGAATCTAATCTTGCGAAGGTGGAGATAGAGACCTGACCTCCAGTAATTGAAGGGGACCTTGTAATGGCTCTGGTCCCCGTGTTGATGTCCAGTGAGGCATGAGGACCATACCTGTCCCAATGATTTTTTCCTGGAGAGGGGATACTTTTGACATCAACCCTTATGCAGTCAGGCTTGTCCCTCAGGGAAGCCAGAGCTGTAATGTCTGCTGTTAGAAGTTCTAATCCAGATGCTGGCCTCCGAACTTATACTCCTCAAACCTTCGAAAGATCATTGACAAGAACATCAAACAGCTAGAGATTGACATCACTAATCTGAAGAAATTCCTCTTTTCACTGTCTGAAGAGACCTCCAAAAATCTCAAAGATACTTATTGGACTTGATTTACTCTATTATAATAGAAAAGGGCTTTGTACAGCTCTTGACAGTGTACATCCCTTAAAGAAGAATGTTGCCTTTATATAGATAAGACAGGGTTGGTTAAAGAGAGCATGAAAAAGGTCAGAGAAGGCCCTGAGAAAAGTCAGAGAGAGAACGAGAAAGATGAGTGCTGGTAAAAGAATTGGTTTTCAGCCTCTCCAGTGTTGTCAACCCTAACTCCTCTCATCTTGGGACCATTATTTGGGTTCTTTTTGCATCTTTCTTCTGGTCCCTGGGCCTCAAATAGGCTGACTAAGTCTGTGAAACAATAGATAAATAATTTGGTAGCAAAACACATTCAGATACATTAATATAAGTTAGCTATAGAGGACCACGAGCCCCAAGATGAGGTTATTTCTTTATCCAGGGTGTTCCCAAAACCAATCTCCACCCAACCTAAAAGAGGGGACTTCTGGCCCTAGACAAAGCAGAGAGGGGTCACCCAGAACCCCCCACCCCTGACAGGCGACCTGAATTCTTGCTTAGGCTGCGTGACTAAGCACTGCAAGGGAATAACAATAAAAGTTAGTATATAATTTTAAATTTACTTTAGTATCAAAACATTCAGACATTTGAAAGTTTGTCTCCTTAGTATAATTAAAACCACCTCAGATTCCATCTCACTCATTTGTAGATTTCAATAAAATAAGATTAAATACCATCTTAGACTAAGAAGGAAGAATGAGATCACAATTAAAATCAAATCAAACCAATAGCTATCTATAGCATTTTAAAAAATTTATTGTCCAATATCTGGGATTCATTTACATTCATTTGGTCTTAAAGGGGCTTGGATACTTCTGCCCTTTCATCAACAAGACAATGTGGTTTACTAAATTGTCAGAAATATTCACTATAGCATGTATTCCTAGTCCTACAAGGATATAATTTATAAGTTAAGAGTCTTAAAAAATGCTTAAACAATCCATGTGAAACAAATCAGTAAAAAGATTTCTGATTCTGCTCTCAGTTTGAATTCTTTCCAATTTTCCATGATAATTCAATGTGGAGAGAGGCAGTAACCCAAGTAAAGGCTCTCCTCCCGTGTTGCATTTGGTCATTTTGTTTTTCATATCTCTAGAGAGTCAAATTGGGAATTTTCTAACTACATGAAAGACATATGTTTTGTTTTGGTTCTGATGTTAAAGAAAGCCACAAAATGGTTATGCATTTCAACTCCTGATAACAGAATTAGACACAGTTAATTCCTGATACTAAATAGTGATTTTTGTTATTATGGTTATAGTATCATCTAAATGGACACTTCTGACACTCTCACGTCTGACAGTAAGAAGTTGTAATAAGAGAAATGACCTTCTATATAACAGTGACCCTGTTTTTATTATTGTCTAAATTTTTGTTTTTGTATCTATTTAATCAAGGTTGTCAATGTGACATCACCACACCCCTCTAGCATCCTCCTTTCCTTGGGGGGGGATGTCAAACCTCTACAGGACCAAGCACATCCCCTCCTACTGAGGCCAGATGAGGCAGTCATCTTCTAGATATGTAGCAAGTGTCATAGTTGTGTCCATTTTGCTCTTTGGTGACATTGCCCCTGGTAATCCTGAGGGTTCTGGATAATTAATACTCTTGTAATTCCTTATGGGGTTGCAGACTTCATTTTGTTCAGTCCTTCCCCTAACTCTTTTACTAGGGTCCTCAGGCTCAGTTCAATGGATGCCTGTGAGCATCTGCTCCTGTCTTACTCAGATGATGTTGGCAGAAGCCTCTAAGAGGACAGTGATATAAGCATTACTCTGTAAACACTTCATGGCCTCAGCAATAGTGTTGGCCTTTGGTGTCTGTACATGAGATGAATCCCAAGGTGGGGTGGATTCTGGATGGCATTTCCTTCAGTCTCTGCTCCATTTTTATCCATACATTTTATTTAGACATGGACAATTTCAAGTTAAACATTTTGAAATATGGTGTCTGGCTCCATCTTTCAACTGTGGGCCATATCTAAGTAGTGGAGGTGGTCTCATCAGATTCTATATCATCACAGTTGGGCATTTCTGGTAATGTCAATCCCAATGGGTACTCTGAGCCTCTTGTATTCCTGCACTCTAGGTCTTCTTAGTGGTTCTCTCTGTTTGAAACTCCACACAGCTACAAATATTTATTCTTTCTCCTGTCCCTCTGGCCTCCCCATTGTCTCCTATCTCCAAAAATATCTGATCCTTGTCCCTATTTTGCCTCCTCCTAGCCTCTTTCACCAAG
>NW_021625189.1:0-7270 GCF_004785775.1 Grammomys surdaster
TGTGCCCTTCCCCCAGCCTTGAGCAGGCCTGAGAGACCTTGTTTACCACAGTAGACCAAACAATAGGAGCCAGGTGGTATTACTCACCTCAGCTGCACTTACAGCCTGCTATAAGAACTCAGAAGAATAGACTGCCTGCTGTGCTTGCCTTGAGACACATCTCTGGCTGTGATTAAGGATGGATTCCCCTCACCCATGCCAGCTGAAGCAAGAAGGGGTTCGGTGGTGGGGGTGGGGCTCCCCCTTTAAATTGAAAGCTGAACATTAAAGCATTGAGCCTTGATCAGAATATGTTGTTGTCTTGGCTTCATCTTCTCTCGCCCTCCATCCCCCTTTCATTCCCAGCCTTCCCTTTTAGGTGAACCCAGTGATCTGTGGCAGCAACGAGGGACCTGAAAACAGGGGACCAGCTGAGGAACACTGTCTTGGGTGGAGCTCCATGGAAAACGGAAGAAGAAGAGTATTTTGGGTACTTGATAAGCAACAAACAGCATTGATGCTAGCTAATTATGGTTGCGTTTGCAGGAAGTATGTTTAAGGGGATATGGTCTAGTTTGAATAGGTGTTGACCTGACGCCAACCTCACCTAGGAGGTGACAGCGAATTATGGGACCTGAGAATTCCAAATAGGAATTTGCCCTGCAGCCTAAGAGCTGCCCCAGGCGAGAGGAGCAGGGTTAGAAGGAATTGGAAAACTAAGAAAGCAGGACACTAAGGTGTTACTATCAATAGCCACCGCTACATCTCCTAAAGAAAGAGATGAAGAATTAGATCTTGAATATGAGAGAGAGAGAGGGGGGTGTTCAGAAAAGCAGTTGTCCTCTCTGTAAGCTGTGTCAGTAAAAAAGAATGAAAAGGCTATTTCAGAGCTCTCCTAGGACCAGGAGGAAATTCAGGAGACGTCCTGAGTTTCTCTTTGGCTCCTAGAGGTCTTTGTCTGTCCTTGGCACGCCAATGTCCACGGTGTCAATTTTCTGGTTTTGTTTCGTTGTTTGAATGATTGTTCTATGTTTTATGTTCAAAAGAAAGGATTGTTAAAACTGCTTGATCCACCCCTTGATCTAGTTTAACTTGGTTTTAAAGGCAGTCTTAATATGCAAAGCAGAGGATGATAAGTTACCCTACACCTGTAGCTAAGAGTCAAGCTGAGATGGAAAAGCCTTTCCAGGGATTGTTGGCATAAGCTGCTCTTAAAGAGACCAGCAGTTTTTGGATTCCATAAGGAAGCTGAGAGTTGTTTGTCCCAGAAAAATCTCTGTGACAAGGTGCTTTTCTCTTGAAATTACAGCTAGGAAATG
Source organism: Grammomys surdaster (assembly GCF_004785775.1). Classification (NCBI taxonomy): domain Eukaryota; kingdom Metazoa; phylum Chordata; class Mammalia; order Rodentia; family Muridae; genus Grammomys; species Grammomys surdaster. The sequence goes on from NW_021625189.1 coordinate 1,299, forward strand.
CAAGAAATTTTGTTTGGTCTAAATATATAAGATATATAGCCACTTCATTTTTCTTTCTGATTGGTTTTAAAAGTGTAAATATATTCTACATGTCTTGGTTATAGATTATTGGCCTATAAGTTATTGGGTATGATTAAAAATTTGCAACTTTGGTAACAGAAAGTTGGCTTAAAACTGGTAACTCAGGGTTAGAGTCATTCAAAAACCAGATGTATAAAAGATAATATTTAAATGAGATATTCAAAGCTGCACTATCATACATTCATACGTAAGAACTGGAAGCAAACTGTAACATAAAGGTAATCAATCTACTTGGTGTTGATTTTAGAGAAAATGGATTGTTTACATTGTTAAAAGTTGGTTTTGCTTCCCAAAATTATGGTTATACTCTAATATTGCAAAATAAACTTAAAAATATAGTTAAACTGCCACTATTCCATTGGCTGCAGTTGGCAGTTCAGTTGTGAGCTTGGGATTGTTTGACTTGCCCATGTTTATAGAAAAGAAGAGACAGCAGGTAGAGTTGAATTAAAGTTTTAAAAACAGCTGTGGCACAGTGCAGGCCTACAAGAAAGATAATCTTTGGTCCAGGCCTCAGGAGATAGGCCCAGATTAAGAACATTTACATCTGAATTTAGACAATGCAGATTGGGCTCGGCAGAAGCTTGGGTGACAGACATTCCTTTTGTCTTGGTCATCCTGATCAGCCTCTAGAAAGGTGTTTTCCAGAATTTGTTTATTGCCTTATTTGTTCCTTGGGGGGGAGTCATCAGCCTCAGACCCAAAGACATTCACGACAGCTTATGGGCCAGGAGTTACAGATATGATTATGCTGGAGGAATTAAAATTATGGCTGCTTCCCTCCATGGCATTGTAACTGTACCTGCTGGCAAAGGAATTGCTCAACTTGTCTTAGTCCCTTTGCATCCGCTTCCTTCCAAATTTGTTGAGAATGAGAGAGGACAAGATGGCTTGGGTACATCTGATGTGTATTGCGTGCGATCTATTAGTAGCAAGAGACCTAATCTTAAGCTGATAATTGAAGGAAAAGGTTTTCAAGGATTAATAGGTACTGGGGCTGATGTAACAATTATTAAAGGACAAGTTTGGCCTTCAATCTGATACTCTCAGTCAGCTACAAGGAATTGGTTTTTCAATTAATCCAAAACAAAGTTCAAACTTAAGATTTATGAAACTAATGGGGCATTACAGCCTGACTTGCCAACTCCAGCTGCCATTCTAGTAAATGCATATAGAATTATTATAGATCTAGAAGATTGTTTATATACCATTCCTTTACATCCTGGTAAAGGTGAGAGGTTTACATTCAGTGAATTTGCTTGTAATTTTTGAGAGACCATGAAGTGATATCATTAGAAAGGTTTGCGTCAAGAAATGGTTAATAGCCTTACATTATAAAAATTGTTGTTGCTTTTATACAAAAGGTTAAGTGTTTAAATCTCTCAGTGTATATTATTCATTGTATGATATTTTATTGGCTGATATCTCTGAATGCGTTTTTCTGCAAGCCTTTGCTCTAATACAACGAGCTTTAAAATTTTTGGAGTGCTTTTTGCTCCAGAAAGATTCAAAGGGAATATCTTTTCAATATTTGGGACCTTAGTTATATCCTAAGTGAATTGTGGCACAGAAAATTCCAATAAGGCCGGGCGCACGCCTTTAATCCCAGCACTTGGGAGGCAGAGGCAGGCGGATTTCTGAGTTCGAGGCCAGCCTGGTCTACAGAGTGAGTTCCAGGACAGCCAGAGCTATACAGAGAAACCCTGTCTCGAAAAAAAAAAAGAAAAGATAAGAAAAGAAAATTCCAATAAGAATGGATGGTTGGTGAGTTCGAGGTTGCCGGCTGCACCATCCGGTGGTTCGACTCTTGCTACTCGGCCCTGCGGCTGGCTTTCCCCGGCACACTGCCCCTCGGCTGCTCAGACCGCCGTGATTGGCAGCTGCCGGTGCTCCAGCACTCACCGCCCTGGCCCAGTGGCCGTAGGCGGCGTAGGCACAGCGAGCCAAGCCTCCTGGTGGCCCGGGTGAGCGAGCGAGTCCGAGAGGTTCTTGGGGCAGGTGGCGCTGGGAAGATGGTTGCCAATCAGAGGATCCGTATGGCCAACGAAAAGCACAGCAAGAACATAACTCAGCGCCGCAACATCGCTAAGACCTCGAGAAATGGCCCCGAAGAAAAGGTGTCGGTAGGACCCTGGTTATTGGCCCGCTTCATTTTTGTTGTTTGTGGCTCTGCAATTTTCCAGATTATTCAAAGTATCAGGATGGGCATGTGAAGTGACTGACCTTGAGATGTTTCCATTCTCCTGAGAATTTTAACTTGAACTCATTCCTGATGTTTGATGCCCTGGTTAAAAACAATTCAGTAAATCACCCTGCCTCAGAATGACTTTTTCATAGCAGCCTTCATGTGTCATTCCAAGGTTTCTTCAAGAGTCATTCCAGGTTTGCTAGTCCATGCCTCAGTGCCTTGCAAAAGCACCACATGAATAAAGCAATAAAATTTGATTATTAAGTTCAAAAAAAAAAAAAAAAAAAAAGAATGGATGGTTGGGACTGGAGAGGTGGCCCAGCTGTTAAAGGCTAGGCTCACAACCAAAAATATGAGTTCAATTCCCAGCAACCACATGGTGGCTCACAACCATCTGTAATGGGATCTAGTGCCCTCTTATGGCTCGAAGGTGTACATGCAAAAAAAAATGGTTTACTTTTAATGATTTTCAGAAGTTGTTAGGAAATATTAATTGGCTAAAACCTCATCTTAAGCTTACCAAAGGAGAACTTGAACCTCTGTTTGATATTCTCAAGGGGGATACAAGTCCTAATTCCCCTTGACAATTAACTGATGAAGGAGAAATACCTTTGTAGAAAGTAGAGTAAGCTGTTAGTTATCAACAGATACAGTATATGGACTCTGATCATTTGTTGGCTGTTTGGATTATTGCTACTCATGTGCTCACAGCAGCCCTTTGACAAGAGAAACCATTAATGTGGATTCATCCTTCTTCATCTACAAGTAAAGTTTGAACGTCCTTTTATGAAACTATTACAGCATTAATACAGGATTGTAAGATAGAATCCTGAGAGTATTTGGGATGAAATGTTTATTCCTTATTCCAAATAGCAATTAAATTTGTTATTGGAGAATAATGATATTTGACCTATTACATGGTAAACTTTTGGGCAAATTTGATAGTCATTATCCAAAAGACAAGTTGTTACAGTTTTTCTCTATGCATACTTTGCTATTTCCTATAAATTTGCATGCAGCCCATAGAAAAGATGTTTATTGCATTTACAGATGCCTCATCTATTAAGAATGCAGTACATGTAATTAGATCACATGTTCATTTTCTTGAGTTTCCCCTGCTTCAGCACAAATAATTAAATTACGTGTTGTAGCCACTGTTTGAAATGCTGAAAATTCAAGCTTTCAATTTGTATACTCATAGCCATGGTTTATTTTATTTATTTATTTATTTATTTATTTATTTATTGTTTTTTTGAGACAGGGTTTCTCTGTGTAGCCCTGGCTGTCCTGGAACTCACTCTGTAGACCAGGCTGGCCTCGAACTCAGAAATCCGCCTGCCTCTGTCTCCCAAGTGCTGGGATTAAAGGCGTGCGCCACCACCGCCAGGCATAGCCATGGTTTATAATTGCTTAACATGGTTCCTTTTTGAGATATTGCTAATTCTCAAATTTTACAGTTATTTATAAAAATACAGCTTAATTTAAGAAACATGTACTTTTTCTTTTCTTCTTCTTTTTTGTTTGTTTGTTTGTTTGTTTTTCAAGACAGGATTTCTCTGTGTAGTCCTGGCTGTCCTGGAACTCACTCTGTAGACCAGACTGGCTTCGAACTCAGAAATTTGCCTGCCTCTGCCTCCCAAGTGCTGGGATTAAAGGTATGCGCCACCACTGCCTGGCACATGTACTGTTTCTTAACTTTATAAGACATTTAAGAGCTCACTGGATTGCCTGGACCCCAGGACAATGCCACAGGCAAATTATAGACCTTATAGAAACGATTTGTCGTACAATCTTATTCTTGTTTGTTTGTTTGTTTGTTTGTTTCTGAGACAGAGTTTTTCTGTATAGCCCTGGCTGTCCTGGAACTCACTCTGTAGACCAGGCTGGCCTCGAACTCAGAAATCCGCCTGCCTCTGCCTCCCAAGTGCTGGGATTAAAGGCGTGCGCCACCACCACATAGCCAATCTTATTCTTTACATCATCAAAATAATAGCTTGAGACAATAATTTGACATTTCTAGAAAGTGTGCAAGTTAAATTTTGTAACTTGTTCTCAGTGTCCTCAAATTTTTCATAATGGTGTTAATCCTTGAGTATTTATTCATAATCAATTATGATAAATGGATGTTACTCATTTTTGATTTTGGAAAATTAAAATATGTACATGTGACCTGAGACTTTTTAGACTTTCTAGTTACAACTGCTTTAACAAGAAAAGCAACTAAAAATTATAATTAGTTATTGCCTACATTATTTTTCTATGCTTGGTGTTCCATATCAGATTATAGACAATGGAACTGGCTATTGCAGTCAAACATTTCAGATGTTTTGTTGACAATTTAATATTATCCATATTACTGAGATTCCTTATTATCCTCAAGGACAAGGAATTGTGAAAGAGAGGTTATGGAACTTTAAAATAATGTCTCCATGACTCTCTGAGTGTGGGAGGAGCAGCTACTGGTGCTTCTTCCCTGATTTTACAAGAAACTCTAAAAACATTAGCTTTTGAAAACTAAAAAGAAAAAAAAAAATGAAAACTAAAAAGGAAGCCAGGCTGTGGTGGCGCATGCCTTTAATCCAAGCACTTGGGGGGTAGAGGCAGGTGAATTTCTGAGTTCAAGGCCAGCCTGGTCTACAGAGTGAGTTTCAGAACAGCCAGAGCCACACAGAGAAACCCTGTCTCGAAAAACAAAAACAAAACAAAAAAAAAAAAGAAAAGAAAACTAAAAAGGTGGAATTATACCCCCCAAGATCACCAAAAACACACCTTGCTTTTGTCTTATTTTAAATTTTCTGCAAACTGATGCTAAAGGTCAGTGGATCGCCACTGGCATCCAGTCTCTTCTAGCTCATTTGGCAGGGTCAAAAAGAGAGACCCCCCCCCCAACTAATGCTTGGAACGGTCCCAACCCTGTTTTAATTTGGGATTGTGGCTCAGTCTGCATTTTCTAAGAAAGAGAAAATGGAGCCTAATGGCTGCCTGAGAGACTGGTTCTTCAAGTGGACAGAGATCTTGAGCCTTAATAATTATGACTCTAATGATGAAGATGGCTCAGAATCCCTATCTGCCAGCTGTTTTAACCTGGCATGTAGTCTCCATCAATATTTAAAGTCACCCACTTTATACCTGGTGGCCTGACTTTGTGTCTAATCCCTGTCATCTGGCAGTTGGATTAGATACTGGGATATTTCTGCTTTCAACCTTAATTTCTACATTGCTTGGATAATCATGTTGCTTTTAACTTTTGACCCTTGTATTTTAAGCAGATTGATTGCCCTCACACAGGATCGCTCTCAGCAAGCTCAGCTATTCATCATGACAGTTATCCATCCCTATGAAGAACTGCATCAAGTGCAAGCCCACAGTTCCTTTGGTCTTAATGTGGCTTTGGTGTGTATGGGAAAGAGTGTGCCAATGATGGCTGGTTAGTCAAAGACGGGTAAGAGTGTCTTGAGTTCCTATAAACCTAAGGCAGAGGCATACATCAATATGCTATGTATGTTTTCCTCGATGATGGGTAATATAGAAGTAATATAGACGCCAACCTAAGCCAGGCATGGTCGCCCAGCCACTTGCTACCCTAGATGAGATGAAATCTTGTGCCCTGTCCAGGTGCTGGCACTGCCATCTTTATTAAACGAAAAAGGGGGAATTGTGCCCTTCCCCCAGCCTTGAGCAGGCCTGAGAGACCTTGTTTACC
>NW_021625190.1:0-6473 GCF_004785775.1 Grammomys surdaster
TCGAGTAGATTACTGGGTGGTCGCGACTTTCTGAGACTTGAGAGAGGGTCTCCCCTCTGCGGAGGTCTTCATTGGGGGCTCGTCCTGGGATTTGCGACCACCCTGATCTCTGAGACCCCCACTGGGAGGTAAGGGCACCGCGGTTTTGTTTGTGTCTTTTGTGTGTCGATCCGTCTCGTTTGGAATTCTGGAAAGTGCACTTCTATGGTTTGGCTTGGCAGCTGTTTCTGTCTCGTAAGAGACAGCAAACCTTTTGTCTCGGCAGGAGGCGAATGGGTGACCAGCAGACGTGCTAGGAGGGTTACCACTGCCACAACCTGGGAGACGTCCCAGGTGAGGAGGGACCCCAGGGACGCCTGGTGGGTGCCCGTCTGGAGGCCAGAGAGGACACGGTGGCTTGCTGGAGGAGGTGTGAGAGACCTCCTGGCCTGCTGGAGGAGGTGTGAGAGACCTCCTGGCCATCTGTTTTTCTGTATTGGTTTTGGCCTTCTTGGTTGAGACGGTTAGTGTAGTTGTTTTGTCTGTGTTTTGTGTTGCTTGTTGACAGTTATGGGACAGACTGTAGTGACTCCCTTAACCCTGACTTTAGACCACTGGACAGAGGTGAAGGACAGAGGCAATGAGTTATCGGTTAACATCAGGAAGGGACGTTGGCAGACTTTCTGTGCCTCAGAGTGGCCAAAACTTGATGTGGGATGGCCACCTGAGGGGACTTTTGACGCGACTACTATTTCTGCAGTAAAAGCTACTATTTTTCAGGAAGGACCAGGGTCACATCCCGATCAACAGCCATACATCGTGGTTTGGCAGAACCTGATCCAGAATCCCCCTCCGTGGGTGAGACCATGGGTTAAGAGACAGCCAGGCTCCCGAGCCCTGGCTCTCTGCAGTTCCGGGCCTAAAACGCCCAAACCCAAACTGAAACCGGACTCGGAAACTAAACCCTCAGCTCCGCCTAAGATCTATCCCGAGATAGAGGAGCCACCTGAGTGGCCAAGTCCGCCACTGCCCCCCCTTATCATCAACCACCACAGGCTCCCCCGGCCTCGGCACCAAGTCCGAAACCACAGGGAGCAGCCGGGGGCGGGGGGCCGGCAACTGGCACTCGGAGCCGGAGAGGGTTGAGTCCGGAAGTTTTCTCTACTTCTCCGAGCTATAGGTCCGGCACCTACCGAGCCGAATGCAGTCCAGTTCCTACAATACTGGCCCTTCTCTTCATCTGATCTGTTTAACTGGAAAGCTAATTATCCCACTTTTTCAGAGAATCCTACATCCCTGATTGGACCGGTGGAGTCTATCATGTATTCGCACCAGCCCACCTGGGATGATTGCAATCAACTCCTCCAGACTGAAGAGAAAGAGAGAGTTCTTCTGGAGGCCCGGAAAAACATCCAGAACGCTGCAGGACAACTTTTAAGATTTTGGCCGCAGTTGTAGATGAGGGAAGAAGACAGGGAACTAGAGGAGTTAGACAGACAGGGAACTTGGGCAAGTATCGGAGGCAGGAGCCAAGGAGACCCAGAAGAGCCAGCCAAGCACTGGACAGAGACCAATGTGCCTATTGCAAGGAGAGAGGACATTGGGCCAGAGAGTGTCCCGCCAAGAAGGGACTTAAGGCTCTGGCCCTAAGTAGCAATGAAGACTAGGGGGGTCAGGGCTTGGCCCCCCTCCCCGAGCCTAGGGTAACCCTGAAAGTGGAGGGGACCCCCATGGACTTTCTTGTCGACATGGGAGCAGAATTCTCAGTGCTCAAGAAACCCCTGGGGAAGTTGGGAAGTAAGCAAACCATAGTTATTGGAGCCACTGGACAGAACTCATATTCGTGGACCACCACGAGAACAGTAGACCTGGGAAAAGGACAGGTGTCTCATTCCTTCCTAGTGATACCTGAGTGTCCTACCCCTTTGCTGCGTAGGGACCTTTTAACTAAGTTAAAGGCACAACTAATTCTGTGTTGTTCATTGCTGGTGATGTAAGAAATCTGTTAAATTAGGTCCAGCATGGGCTGGCCATGTCATCTGGTCATTAGGTTCTCTCACCGGCAGTCTTTCATGTCTTGATTGTGTAACCCGTCTCTGCACCTGTGATAGGGGTGAGAATACTCTGTACCTGGTATATTCACCGCCCATGATGGGGGTGAACTGACTGTGTTTTTTCTGTTTTCTTGATGAACTGTTTGTGTGTTTTTGGACTGTGACTGACGTTATTTTGAACTGACTCTACTGTGCTAAATATCCTGAGTTAACAAGAGTTAACATGAGTTAACATGGCCATTGACAGAGAAATAGCTAAAACAATTGTCTGATCTCCGCGGTGTGTTAGCAAAAGAAAAGGAACTCTCTGGCTCCTACCGGAGAGATTCTTGGTTATGCTTTCTATGTCTATTGTGAGTCCTTGGCGCCAAATTTGTCCACGTGTGTCGTTGTCTGTCTTTGTTTTATTAGAATAAATGTCTGTTCTATGTTTTATGTTCAGAAAGATAAAAAGGGTTAAAACTTATAGGCAAGTCCCCCTGCTCTGTGGATAAAAGTGAGGCACAGCAGGAGGAGCCCTGGCAAAAATGATTCTTTGCACAGGCTGCTCTTGGAGAGGCTAAGAACTTTTTTGCTTTCATGGTAAAGAAACTGATTTTTTTTCTTCCCCCAAGATTGAAAAGAAGATTTCAGTGTAAGTTTTATCTGGGATCAGATAAGGCCTTGATGAACTACTTTAGGAATTTGTAGATAGGCCTAAATTAAGAACTTTCAAATTTGAGTTAGGACAAAGCTCAGAGAGGGCTCAGCAGAAGCTGGTGTGACATTCCTGTTGTCATGGTCACTCTGACTAGTCCCTGGAAAGGTGTTTTCTGGAATTTGTTTTATTGCCTTGCTTCTTCCTTGGGGAAGACAGGTCAGCCTCAGACCCAAGGACATTTAAAAGAGACAGTTTATGGTCCAGGAGCTATATAATGATTATGCTGGAGAGATTAGAATTACAGCCTGACTTGCCTACTCCAGCTGCCATTCCAAGAAATGCATATGGAATTATATCACTAGAAAGTTTTGCCTCAAGGAATGGCTAATAGCCTTACAAGAAGTTAAGAGTAAAGAAAAGTAAAAACAAAAAAACAGTTTCAATTGACTTTTAGAGCCCTGCCTTGGTCTCATTGATTATTGAGTTTAGCAGGTGACAAGGTGCTTCTTCTGAAATTACAGCCAGAAAAAGTAAGAAAATTTTGTTTTAAAAATATATATATATAAATTGTGCATTTAAAAGTATAGTGAAACAGTGGCTGCAGTTGGCAGTTCAGTCGTGAGCTCCAGAAATTTTGACTCACTCATGTTTATGGTTGAGAAGAAGATAGAGCAGGTGGAAATGATTGCTAGAGTAAGAAAAAATAAGAAAAGCTGTGACACAGTACTAGCCTGCTGTCAATTAGATACAGTGGTAAAGACAAATTTAGCCCCCCTCCCCTTAAGAAAGAGAAAAGATATCTGTGGGGTTCTTAGAAGACCCCTCCTTTCCAGACAACCCAGCCAGTCTGACGTGACTGGTAGAATCTTTGATGTTTTCCCTCCAGCCCACCTGGGATGACTGTCAATAGCATTTACAGGTTCTCTTTACTACTGAAGAGAAGGAAAGAATTCTGTTAGAAGCCTGTAAGAACATTCCTGGTGACAACGGGCAGCCTATGCAGCTTCCCAATGAGATTGATGCTGGATTCCCCCTTAACTGCAGGTAAGGGGTGGCTGGTGGTCTACCATCGGGCTCTAGCGGGTCTCCAAGGGCAGCGAGATGGCCCACCAATTTGGCCAAGGTAAGAGAAGTCCTTCAGGGACCAAAACGAGCCACTGTCTGTGTTTCTTGAGAGGTTACTGGAAGATTTAGTTAAGGAGGCAGAGAAAGTGTAAGAGAGAAAAGAGAGAAAAGGCAGGTGAGATTACAGGCGAGAAGGATTTTGGCCGCAGTGCAGGAGAGAAAGGCAAAAGATAAGATAGGAACTAGACAGACAGAGAACCTGGGTGACAAAGACGGAAGCCCCAGATATCAGTGAATGGCTAGCAGAATTCCCAAAAGTTTGGGTTGAAACTGAAGAAGCCAGACACTAATGATTACAAGCCAATACAAGATCTAAAAGTCAATAAGAGAATACAAGACACTTAACCTCCTCAGTTCGCTCCCCCAGAGAGGACTTTTGGCAGCATCAACTTTCCAGCAGCCCCCTGACTGATGGATGACTAATACTCGCGTGATGCACTATCAGAGCCTGTTGTTGACTGAAAGGGGTGATCTTTGCACCCCCGGCCATCTTGAATCCTGCCACCTTTCTGCCTGTGACTGACGACTCTTCTCCCATCCATCACTGTGTTGATATCCTGGCAGAAGAAACAGGTACTTGGAGCGACCTGAAGGACCAGCCCTGGCCAGGAAGTCTGAACTGCTATACAGATGGCAGCAGTTTCGTGGTGGAAGGTAAGCGAATGGCGGGAGATTCAGTGGCAGATGGAAAGCTAGTACCGATATGCCTTTGCCACGGCTCATATACATGGTGCAATCTATAGACAAAGAGGGCTGCTGACAACGCAGAAATACTGAGCCTCTTTGAACCAAAACCAAAGGGCTCAGGACACTGTTGCAAAAAGGAAATCAGATGGCTGACATGGCTGCCTAGAAAGCTGCCCAGGGAGCAATGATTCTAGCAGTAAGGGTTCCAGAGACTATTTTGACACTCGAGATACCAGTTTCAGATATGCCACCAACGACCATCAAGTGATGGACAATTTGGGCTTTCACTCTGAAACCCCTTATGGGGTAATAAAAAACTGAGATGGTAAATTAATTCTCCCACAAGAAGAAGGACTGTCTGATTTGGCGAAAGCTGTGGTGAGAAACTATAGAGCTTGTGCCTTAACCAATGGGAAGAGACTGAGGGGCGACTGGCCCAGAGCTTACTGGGAGATGGACTTCACAGAAGTCAAGCTGGCAAAATATGGAAAGAAGATCCTGGAAGAAATCTTTCCAAGGTTTGGAATACCCAAGGTAACTAACTGGGTCTGTTAATGGTCTTTGTTGCCCAGTTTAGTTAGGGACTGGCCACACAGCTGGGGATTAATTGGAAATTACATTGTGCTTATAAACCCCAGAGTTCAGGACAGATAGAGAGGATAAATAGAACAATTAAGGAGACCTTAACCAAATTAGCATTGGAGACCGGTGGTAATGACTAGACAGCCCCCCTTCTCTTTGCCTTGTTCTGAGTGTGGAACACTCTAGAGTGATTTAAGCTTACACCCTTTGAGATTTTGTGTGGGGTACCTCTGCCACTTACTGGGGCGGGCAGAATGAATGATCCTAATGCTGTCCTTTCTAAATCCTTGTTTGCCTACATAAAAGCACTTAAAATGGTCTGACGCGAGGTCTGAGAACAGCTGAAAGGGGCCTACGAGACTAGAGACCCGAGTGTGACACGGTTCTAGTTCAACACCACCAAGCTGCCTGCGATGTCCGACCATGTTTGGCCTGTGGAGAAACGAGCTATACTGGTGGGAGCAGGCGACCAGCAACAACGACTTGAAGCCTCTGGGGGAGGCCGGTGCAGCATTCCAGAGGACACTAGAAACCCTGTGGGTGTGGCCAATGGCGGGCAGCACAACCATGAGGCAGCCTTTCAGGACATGCTTCAGGAATTAGACATTACCACTCTGATATTTTCCCTGGTCCTCTTTTGATTCTGTTTTTTTCTTCTTAAACAGATCAGTTACCTTTGTTAGAGAGTTAGTGCTGTTCAGCTTTTATTGCTATGCCATCAATATCAAACCCTCAGACAGGGAAATAGAAGCTATGAAGATACTGAAATGCAAGATCTGTAATCAGATTTACATTAGAAGAAGTGGAGTTAAGTTTTTATGATTAAAAACTATCATTAGAAAAAATGGGGGAATGTAGAGGGAAAAGTTATGGATACTGGGTATATAGAATCCTTTTTAGATATAAAATATTCTTTAGGCTTTCTTTAGGAATGTGGAAAGACCAGTCACCATTACTGGAACTGGCCGACCTGCAAAGAGAAAGGAAAGAATGCAATTTAGTCAGGTGGAACCAAGCTGAGAACCATAGTGACAGGGCAAGGCCGAAGTGACAGGGCAAGGCCGAAGTGACAGGACAGGACTACATTCTTGAGAAAGATAAGTGTACAGAGAGTTTTCATCTGATCCTGACTCATGTAGGTTGGGTTCCTTTGGAATGTTCCACTATTTTTATGTTATACCACCCTAGCAACCCCCTCACCCCCTCCTCATTTCCTTGGTTTGTGGTTTTTCCCTTTAAAAACACCCCTCAAACTGGCAGTCGGGGTCAATTCAGCTCCTGCGTGGGCATGCGAATTGACCGGCAGCTAGTTGTCACGCCCTAATAAATAACCTCGCAATTGCTCCGGTATATGGTGTCTCGAGTAGATTACTGGGTGGTCGCGACTTTCTGAGACTTGAGAGAGG
>NW_021625191.1:0-5902 GCF_004785775.1 Grammomys surdaster
CTGTTGGGAGCCGACTCTTAGCCGAAAGTGGCTATCATCTTTACAGCCATCTCGAGCCATATACCCTGACAAGAGACTTGTTTCAACAGCCTGCAATAGCTGAGCGCACTCTGATAAACATCTTGTTACACTGTTTAGTGCCCCCAGCTGCCAGGTGCTCCTGGTATCCATGGCTACAAGGCACGTGATGTAGTGGCTTCAGTTGAGATTGTGCACGAGGGCAAGTCACGTGGTAAAGGGTATAAATACCCAGGATTTCCCTTCTATAAGAGTAGAGCAGTAGAGGAGTAGAGGAGTAGGGGAGTAGAAAGTAGGAGGTAGAAAGTAGGAGGTAGTAAGAAGAAGTAGAGGAGTACAGGAGACTGAAGGAGTGAGAATATAGTAAGAAGACAGGAGAATAAAGAAGACTTGAAGAGACTCCACCGGACTCTGGCTTGTATCTATCTTTTGCGTCTCTCGCCCCTTTTTTCCCCTTCCTCCGTCCCCACTCTCTCTTGCTAGACCCTGACCTGCCGACCGGAGCAACAGAACCGGCCGGCCTTTACAAAGTAACAGAACCTGACGGCCGTTACAAAAGAAACGGCAGTTACAAAGTGGCGCCCAGACGTGCGGCAGCAAGAACCAGAGACCCAGTGAGGGACTTTACTGGAAGGAGGATCGACTGAAAATTCAGAGGTGAAACAGAGGTGATTGCCACAGAAAACTGCCGTGTGGAGACCAGTAAGTCATAGTAATAATGGGGCAAGGAATAAGTCAGCCTGAACTCAACTCTCTGGTTTTGTTCTGTTGCTTGCTGTTTACGTGTATCAATTGTCTGCTTTTGTTTCGCTGTTTAAATGTTGCCTTTCATGCCCAAAAGAAAAAGAAACACATAGAATCCAAAATAGGACCAAAGGTTGAAGTAATCAATTTGTCAGAGCCAGATTGTTCTGACCTAGAGGAAGAGGCAGCCAAATATTTTGATCCTGAATGGCCTTCTTCCCGAAGGCCCCCTCCCTATGCTCCTCCACCTCCAGACACTCCTGCTATGAAGATGGTGGTTGAAGATCACAGAAAGGAGTTGCAGGACAAAATTTCTTTTCTTAAACAACAAATTTCTCTCCTTAAACAACAAATAGAGTTAGAGGAAGAGTATCAGGACTTAATTAGTCAGATACAAAAACTAAAGACAGGGAAGAGGTCTCGAGCGGGCAAGGAAAATTCCTCAGGTCCTCGAGTTCCTCAACCTGGAGTCCAAAGGCAACCCCTGTCCTCTGGTTTTAGTTCAGCCAGAGATCAGCCAGAGGAGAGAGAGGTTAAGGTTTTCCCTGTATCAGAGACTAGAGATGCTCAAGGAGTTGCGTGGAGACATCACACAGGGTTTAACTTTCAAATTATTAAAGAATTAAAAAATTCAGTGTCACAATACGGTGCCACTGCTCCCTTTACTCTTGCAATCTTAGAATCTGTTGCAGAGGAGTGGCTGACTCCTGGTGATTGGGATACTCTAGTGAGAGCAGTTCTTAGTGGTGGTGACTATCTTATTTGGAAATCAGAGTATCATGAGAATTGTAAAGAGACAGCTAGGAGAAACATTCAGGCAGGTAATGGTTGGTACTTTGATGCCTTAGTAGGAGAAGGACAATTTGCTTCTAGTGATAACCAGATGCAATATGACCCAGGCTTATTCGCTCAAATTCAAAATGCGGCCATGAAGGCTTGGCGCAAACTCCCAGTAAAGGGAGACCCTGGTGCATCTTTGACCTCAGTCAGACAAGGACCTGATGAACGATTTTCTGATTTTGTTCATCGATTAATGACAACAGCAGGGAGGATTTTTGGTAATGTAGAGGCAGGTATAGATTATGTGAAACAACTTGCATATGAAAATGCCAATTCTGCCTGCCAAGCAGCCATTAGACCCTACAGGAAAAAGACAGACCTTACTGGGTATATCAGACTCTGTTCTGATATAGGGCCCTCCTACCAACAGGGCTTAGCTATGGCAGCCGCCATGCAAGGACAATCAGTAAGAGACTTTTTGGCAAGTAGAGACAAAAAGGCCTGTTTTAAATGTGGCAAGCCTGGACACTTTTCAAAATATTGCAAAGCAGAAAATGAGTTAACCCAGAGACAGCCCAGAAAACAGCCTGGGCTATGCCCACGTTGCAAACGTGGAAGGCATTGGGCTAGTGAATGTAGGTCCAAGACAGATGCACAAGGAAACACCCTTTCCTATAATCAGGGAAACGGGAACAGGGGCCAGCCCCAGGCCCCGAACCAATACAAGCCAAAGCAGGCTTATGGGGCAGTCAGTTTCATACCGACAAACAACAACCCCTTTCAGAACTTAGTCGAGCAACACCAGGAAGTGCAGGACTGGACCTCAGTTCTGCCACCCACACAGTATTAACCCCAGAAATGGGACCTCAGGCCTTACCCACTGGAGTGTTTGGACCACTCTATCCAAATGTGTTTGGCCTGATAGTGGGAAGAAGCAGTGCTACTATACAAGGACTACAAATTTTTCCTGGAGTTGTAGACAATGATTATCAAGGTGAGATTAAGGTAATGGCCAAGGCAATACAGAATATAGTCACTATTCCTACAGGAAGGAGGATAGCTCAACTATTGTTACTTCCATTGATTCCTACTAATCACAAGTATAAGAGTCCTAAGAGAGGGGATCAGGGCTTTGGTTCCTCTGATGCATACTGGGTACAGCCTATTATTAAACAAAAACCTATGATGACAATATTGCTCGACGGGAAGGCATTCCGAGGCTTGGTTGATACAGGAGCTGATGTGACAATCATCAAACAAAGTGATTGGCCCGCCACCTGGCCTCTGATCCCAACTTTAACCAATTTAAGGGGTATTGGCCAAAGCCAAAATCCACAGCAAAGTTCTAACGTGCTGACATGGAAAGATAAAGAAGGAAATACAGGCAATATACAACCCTATGTCATCCCGGGCCTTCCCATTAATCTCTGGGGCAGAGATCTATTATCCCAGTTGGGATTGATTATGTGCAGCCCTAATGAAGTAATCACAGCTCAAATGATAAACTCTGGATTTTCCACAGGGAAAGGATTAGGGAAAAGTGAAGATGAGATTATTCATCCTATTGAGATCCATGATAATTCTGGAAAAAGAGGCTTGGGGTATTTTTGATGGGGACTATTGATTCAGCTGCACCCCTAGGGCGTTGTGCCGATCCCATTACCTGGAAGGGGGACTCGCCTGTCTGGGTGGATCAGTGGTCCCTAACCACCGAAAAGTTACAAGCTGCTCAATTGCTAGTGCAGGAGCAATTACAGGCAGGACATTTAGAAGAGAGTAACTCTCCCTGGAATACCCCAATATTTGTTATTAGGAAAAGGTCAGGAAAGTGGAGATTGTTGCAAGACTTGAGGGCGGTTAATGCAACCATGATTCTGATGGGAGCCTTACAACCTGGGCTGCCCACACCAGTGGCCATACCTTTAGGCTATTATAAAATAGTTATAGATTTAAAAGACTGTTTCTTTACTATCCCTTTGCATCCTAATGATAGAAAGCGCTTTGCTTTTAGTGTTCCCGCTATAAACTTTAAAGAACCTATGAAAAGATATCAATGGAAGGTCTTGCCTCAGGGTATGGCTAACAGTCCTACCTTGTGCCAAAAGTTTGTGGCTTCCGCCATAGAGGGTGTTAGAACCATGTGGAAGCAAATCTACATAATTCATTTCATGGATGATATTTTAATAGCAGGAAAAGATGGAAAACAGGTACTCCAGTGCCTTGATGATCTTAAAACAGCTTTACAGACTGCAGGGTTACAAATAGCACCAGAAAAGGTACAATTACAAGATCCATATACTTATTTAGGATTTCAGATTAATGGTCCACGTATTATTAACAGTAAGGCCACCTTGAGGACTGATTCCCTTAAGACACTTAATGATTTTCAAAAACTGTTGGGAGACATTAATTGGCTACGACCATATTTGAAACTTACGACAGGAGAGTTGAAACCTTTGTTTGACATTCTCAAAGGAGATTCTGACCCTAAGTCTGGCAGGGTTCTAACACAGGAGGGTAGAAAAGCCTTACAGAAGGTTGAGAGTGCTATTTCATCTCAATTTGTAACTCATATTAATTATTCTAAGCCTTTATATTTTCTTATTTTTAACACTAAATTAACTCCTACTGCAGTTTTTTGGCAGACTGCACCTATATTATGGGTTCATCTTCCCTCATCCCCTAAAAAGGTTCTTTATCCATACTATGCAGCTGTAGCAGATATGATTATATTAGGCAGAGATAACAGTCGAAAATATTTTGGAAAAGACCCTGATGTCATAGTACAACCATATACAAGACATCAGGTTAATTGGCTTATGCAGAGTTCTGAAGTTTGGCCTATAGCATGTGCTTCATTTGCTGGTCAACTAGATAACCATTATCCGCCAGACAAATTAGTTCAATTTTGTAATCGCCATGCATTTGTTTTTCCATCTCGTACTGCACATGCACCTATAAAGGAAGCATTGCTAGTTTTCACTGATGGTTCCTCATCAGGAACAGCTGCTTATGCCTTTAAGGATCAAGTAATTTCCTTTGCTACATCATCTGTGTCAGCTCAATTGGTTGAATTACATGCTGTTATTGCTGTGTTTCAAGCATTTCCAAATCAAACCATTAATATTTACACAGATAGCTCATATATAGCTCAATCTATTCCTCTGCTAGAAACTGCTGCACAAATAAAGCATTCCTCAGAAGCAGCCGATTTGTTTTTACAGTGCCAACAATTAATTTTGAGAAGAAAGTGTAAATTCTTTATAGGACACCTGAGAGCCCACACTGGGCTACCAGGTCCTCTCACTGAAGGAAACACCAAGGCAGATCTAGCCACTCGTGTAGCCGCAGTGACTTTATCAGATCCGCCATCTAACTTGGATCAGGCCATAAAGGCTCATGAATTACATCACCTAAATTCTAAAACTTTAAAAGTCATGTTTAAAATTACCAGGGAACAAGCTAGACAAATTGTCAAACAATGTCAATCGTGTGTTACATGTCTACCAGTTCCTCATTTGGGTGTGAATCCAAAGGGACTAATACCAAACAGTCTCTGGCAAATGGATGTTACCCATTTTAATGAATTTGGTAATCAAAAATATATACATGTATGTATAGATACATACAGTGGTTTCATTTACGCGACATTACAAACTGGAGAAGCAAGCAAACATGTGATCAACCATATGCTTGCTACAATTGCTGTATTGGGTGTGCCAAAACAGATCAAGACTGACAATGGCCCAGGTTATACAAGCTCCAGTTTCCGCAAATTTTGTGAAAAATTGGGAATACTACATAAAACAGGTATTCCATATAATCCACAGGGCCAAGGTATGGTAGAAAGGGCACATCAAACTATTAAATGTCAATTTGAAAAAATTAAAAATGGGGAATGGTATCCTACCAAGGGATCCCCTAGGAATATCCTTCATCACACGCTCTTTATTTTAAATTTTTTAACTTTAGATTCTGAAGGAAAATCTGCTGCAGATAGATTCTGGCATCCTAATACCAAAAAGAATTTTGCAACAGTCCTCTGGAAAGACCCATTAACTGGAACCTGGAATGGGCCAGATCCAGTGCTTATCTGGGGAAGAGGATCTGTCTGCATATATTCCCAAACGGCAGATGCCGCACGATGGCTGCCAGAGAGACTGATCAAACAAATAGACAATAATAACAAATCCAGGGAGGAGAAACCCCCTGAGAAACGTATTTTTTCTTTACAGGAAACGTGAAGATGCTTCACTGGAGCGAATCAACCAGTATACCTGACTTGGGAACTTCTCAGTGCGGAAGAAGACATCACCACCCGCACCTCCAGGGTGGCTCTTCTCAGTGCGGAAGAAGACAT
>NW_021625192.1:0-13250 GCF_004785775.1 Grammomys surdaster
ACTTAAGTATACTATCATATCATCTGCAAATAGTGAGATTTTGACTTTTTCCTTTCCAATTTGTATCCCTTTGACCGCCTTGTGTTGCCTAATTGCTCTGGCTAGGACTTCCAATACTATATTAAATAAGTAGGGGGAGAGTGGGCAGCTTTGCCCTAGTCCCTGATTTTAGTGGGATTGCTTCAAGTTTCTCTCCATTTAGTTTGATGGCTGGCTACTTGTTTGCTGTATATTGCTTTTACTATGTTTAGGTATGGACCTTGAATTCCTGATCTTTCCAAGACTTTTATCATGAAGGGGTGTTGAATTTTGTCAAATGCTTTCTCAGCATCTAGTGACATGATCATGTGGTTTTTTTCTTTGAGTTTTTTTATATAGTGGATTACATTGGTGGATTTCCATATGTTGAACCAACCCTGCATTCCTGGGATAAAGCCTACTTGATCGTGATGGATAATTGTTTTGATGTGTTCTTGGATTCGGTTTGCTAGAATATTATTGAGTAATTTTGCATCAATGTTCTTAAGGGATATTGGTCTGAAGTTCTCTTTCTTTGTTGGGTCTTTGTGTGATTTAGGTATGAGCGTAATTGTGGCTTCATAGAATGAATTGGGTAGTGTACCTTCTGTTTCCATTTTGTGGAATAGTTTGAAGAGAATTGGAATTAGATCTTCCTTGAAGGTGTGATAGAATTCTGCACTAAAACCGTCTGGTCCCAGACTTTTCTTTGTAGGGAGACTTTTAATGACTGCTTCTATTTCTTTCGGGGTTTTGGGACTGTTTAGGTGGTTTATCTGGTCCTGATTTAACATTGGTAACTGGTATTTGTCTAGAAAATTGTCCATTTCATCCAAATTTTCCAATTTTGTTGAGTATAAGCTTTTGTAGTAGGATCTGATGATTTTTTTTTAATTTCCTCGGTTTCTGTTGTTATGTCACCCTTTTAAGTTCTGATTTTATTAATTTGGATACTGTCTCTCTGCCCTCTGATTAGTCTAGCTAAGGGTTTATCTATCTGGTTGATTTTCTCAAAGAACCAGCTCCTGGTTTTATTGATTCTTTGGATAGTTCTTTTTGTTTCTATTTGGTTGCTTTCAGCCCTGAGTTTGATTATTTCCTGCCATCTACTCCTCTTGGGTGTATTAGCTTCTTTTTGTTCTAGGTCTTTCAGGTGCTTCGTCAAGCTGCTAGTGTATGCTCCCTCCAGTTTCTGTTTGTAGGCACTTAGAGCTATGAATTTTCCTCTTAGCACTGCTTTCATTGTATCCCATAGATTTTGGTATGATGTGTCATCATTTTCATTAAATTCTAAAAAGCTTTTAATTTCTTTCTTTATTTCTTCCCTTACCAGATTATCAAGGAGTAGGGTGTTGTTCAGTTTCTATGTGAATGTGGGCTTTCCATTGTCTTTGTCATTTTTGAAGACCAGCCTTAAACCATGGTTATCTGATAGGATGCAAGGGATTATTTCAGTTTTTTATATCTGTTGAGGCCTGTCTTGTGCCCAATTATATGGTCTATTTTGGAGAAAGTACCATGAGATGCTGAGAAAAAGCTATATTCTTTTGCTTTAGGTTGAAATGTTCTATAGATATCTGTTAAGTCCATTTGGTTCATAACTTCTGTTAGTTTCACTGTATCTCTATTTAGTTTCTGTTTCCATGATCTATCCATTGCTGAGAGTGAGGTTTGAAGTCTCCAACTATTATTGTATGAGGTGCAATGTGTGTTTTTAGCTTTAGTAAGGTTTCTTTTATGAAAGTGGGTGCTCTTGTATTTGGCACATAGATATTCAAAATTGAGAGTTCATGTTGGTTGACTTTTCCTTTGATAAGTATGAAATGTCCTTCCTTATCCTTTTTGATAGCTTTAAGTTGAAAGTCTATTTTATTCGATATTAGAATGGCTACTCCAGCTTGTTTCTTAGGGCCATTTGCTTGAAAAATTGTTTTCCAACCTTTTACTCTAAGGTAGTCTCTGTCTTTGTCACTGAGGTGTGATTCCTGTAAGCAGCAAAAAGCTGGGTCCTGTTTGCGTATCCAGTCCGTTAGCTTATGCCTTTTAATTGGGGAATTGAGTCCATTGATGTTAAGAGATGTTAAAGAGAGGGGATTGTTGCTTCCTGTCATTTTTGCTAATAGTAGAGACATCGTTTGTGTGGTTATCTTCTTTTGTGTTTGATGGAAAAGGATTATCTTCTTGCTCTTTCTAGGGTATGATTGCCCTCCTTGTATTGGGCTTTCCTGCTATTATCCTTTGTAGTGCCAGATTTGTGGGAAGATACTGTGTAAATTTGGTTTTGTCATGGAATATCTTGGTTTCTCCGTCTATGATAATTGAGAGTTTTGCTGGGTAAAGTAGCTTGGGCTGGCATTTAT
Source organism: Grammomys surdaster (assembly GCF_004785775.1). NCBI lineage: Eukaryota > Metazoa > Chordata > Mammalia > Rodentia > Muridae > Grammomys > Grammomys surdaster. The sequence continues at coordinate 2,379 of NW_021625192.1, forward strand.
GTTCTCTTAGGGTCTGTATTATATTTGTCCAGGATCTTCTGGCTTTTATAGTATCTGCTGAGAAGTCAGGTGTAATTCTGATAGGTTTGCCTTTATATGTTACTTGGCCTTTTTTCCTTACTGCTTTTAAAATTCTTTCTTTGTTTTGTGCATTTTGTGTCTTGATTATTATGTGACGGGAGGTATTTCTTTTTTGATCTAGTCTGTTTGGCATTCTGTAGGCTTCTTGTGTGACTATTGGCATCTCATTCCTTAGGTTAGGGAAGTTTTCCTCAATAATTTTGTCGAAGATATTTACTGGCCCTTTAAGTTGGGAATCCTCACTCTCATCTATACCTATTATCCTTAGGTTTGGTCTTCTCATTGAGTCCTGATTTCCTGGATGTTTTGTGCTAAGATCTTTTTGCATTTTGCGTTTTCTTTGACAGTTGTGTCAATATTTTCTAAGGTATTTTCTGCGTCTGAGATTCTTTCTTCTATCTCTTGTATTCTGTTGGTGATGCTTGTGTCTATGACTCCTGATTTCTTTCTTAGGTTTTCTCTCTCCAGGGTAATCTCCCTTTGTGATTTATTTATTGTTTCTACTTCCATTTTTATGTCCTGGATGATTTTGTTCAATTCCTTCATCTGTTTGTTTGTGTTTTCTTGTAATTCTTTAAAGGATTTTTGTGTTTCTTTAATTCTTTTTGTGTTATTTTTGTGTTTCATCCTCTTTACCTGTGTTCTCCTCAAGTTTTTTTGCTAGTGTTATTTATTTCCTTCTTATAGTCCTGTATCATCATCATTAGAAGTGATTTTAGATCTGGTTCTTGCTTTCCTGGTGATATGGGGAGTTCAGGAGTTTCTAATGTGGGAGAACTAGGTTCTGATGATGGCAAGTACCTTGGGTTGCTGGTGCTTGTGTTCTTGCACTTGCCTTTTGCCATCTGGATCACCTTTGTGCTATCTGTGCTGTCTCTGACTGGGACTTATCTTTCCTATTATCTAGGTTGTGTCAGAACTGTTTGGGATGGGTTTTGCTGCTGGGGTTAGAGCTGAGGCCCAGGATGTGCTCCGTGCTCAGGTAGAAACCGGAAGGGGCCCGGGCTCCGGGTCAGGAGTGGATTTCTGGGTCCCAGTGAGTCCCGGTTGCTCCCTGATTGGGCCAAGTATTGCTGCTTCCTAGCTTAAGATACTGCTTGAGTTGGAGCTCCTGGGAGCCCCACTTCCTCTGGGTTCTGAGAGATTGAGTGCAGAGCTGATTCCTGGGATTTGTAGAGTGCTTGGGCCCAGACCGGAAGTAACCCACGCTCCGGGCCAGGAGTGAATTCCTGGGTCCCAGTGGGTCCCAATTGCTCCAAGTTTGGGAGTAAGTATTGCCACCTCCTAGCCTAAGACACTGCTTGGGTTAGAGCTCCTGAGAGCCCCGCTTCCTCTAGGTTCTGTGAGATTGAGTGCAGAGCTGACTCCCGGGATCTGCCGAGTGCTTGGGGCCAGACCAGATGGAGCCCGCGCTCCGGGCCAGGAGTGAATTCCTGGGTCCCAGTGGGTCCTGGTTGCTCCCTGTTTGGGGCAAGTGCTGCTTTTTCCTTACCTGAGATGCTGCCTGAGTTAAAGCTCCTGGGAGTTCCTCTTTCTCTTGGTTTTCTGGGGTTGGGTACAGAGCTGCTGCCTGTGACCTGCTCTATGCTCATATCTGAGGGTGGTCCTGAGCATTTAGTGGAAAGAACAACCAAAATAATTGTCAAAGTTCAATAGTGCATATCAAATAATTGTATATTTTAGGTATTTAATAGCTATCTTCTTTCAGTAGTTAAGAGTTTCTAGGCAAGTATTCTTTCTAGTCCATCACCTCACTTTTTCCATCATAATGAGGGACAAAAATCCCCAAGTAGGAAGAACAAGTGTTTTCTGTGAGAAGTTTCTAGCTGTATAAGTAACTCATCTCTGACCTCTTAATAACATTCTTTCAATAAGATACAAAGTCATCTTTGAAGTTCCAACAACTTCTGAGGGTTTATCCCTGTTCCCACATGACTCTCTCAAACAGATTTTCTGGAGGCATAACCAGTCTTCATGGGGTCACTTGGCTAAAGGCAGTATTACGATTATGAAGACATAGAGTAAGAACAGAAAGACAACAGAATTTGGTGTCTTTCTACTTTAAATGACACCTGTAAGTGATCAATGATAAAAGGGAAACCTGGAGAACTTATCATAGAAGCAGAAATTGTTTGTCTTCATGTCTATGTATGTGGCTTAAAACTCTCGGGGCGCGGGGCAGGTCAGGTGCGCTCGTGTCTCGCAGCCGTGGCAGTCAGCCGAGTCAGTGGTTTGCGGGACCCAGCAGAGCAAGCCACTGGTGAACCGTGGGTCAAGGGAAAGAACTCGAGTGCTTGGCGTGCGGGGTGGGGGTGGCTGTTCGGCCTCGCCAAAGCACTGCAGTGATGGCAGGGTCCCAGGAGCAGGAGTGCAGGGACCCAGCACGGCCCGCTGACCGGAGAGGGAGTCCCCGGAGCGGGACAGAGGCAGCCTGCAAAGGTGTGGATGCACAGGCTGCTGCTGCTAGGGAGAGAGCCCCGCGGATGGCTGCAACAGGGAGAGGGCACAGAGGCTTTCCTGAGGGCAAGTTTCCCACTTACACAAGAGAGTCCAAAGTTCCAGGAGACATGTGGAATCAAAGACATGGAAGTTTTATTGGTCATATTGATGGTTGTATTCGGATGGTGTGCTCTCCCACGAAATACCAGGAGGAGATTTCTTATATTGGTAGTGGGAAAGAGGAGGGGCTAGGGAGATGAAAACTTAAGTTATCTATGCCCCTGGCCTTTAGGCAATTCATTAATATGTAAATCTCGAGGCAGATGCCTGTTAGTCACGCCCTCTACCTGTGCCTTACATGACCCACCATACAGGCTAAATGGAGATGAGACTGCATGTTAGGTCTCTGGGTTCTGGGGGCGTGGCCAAACATCCTAGGATGTGTTCTACAGCCCGACATATGTATGCAATAGATTTGGCTAGTTGGGCCTCCTTCAAAAGCCAGTTCAAGTAAAATTTTATCATTGTATCTTTGGTTCATAGAAATGTGAGATTTGCAAAACAATCTTCATCTTAATAGTGGTATCTTTTGGAAATAAAAGCCAAATTATTATCAATTAAATACTAAATTTATCAAATAAATTTTTATTTTTTATTTTTCTGTTTGATTGATTTGTTACTTACTTAAGAATCATCATGACTAAGGTCTCAATAATCAACTGGTGGGATTCATTACTGTGAAGGATTCTGGATGTCACCTAAAATGTTAACTTGATTAGAACTTGAAACAGACAAGTTTCTCAATTTAGCTTAATGTGAGGGAAATGTGATAGGAAAGATGGCACAATGATGGAGTGCCTCTTTGCTTCTTTTTATAATACTACTGCTAGGGTACAACACACCTTCTTACCACCTTCTCAATGATAATTATTCCCAGAGTAAAGGACACAATTTTTTATTTCTATCTTTCTATCTTTGTAGATGTGTAATGATGAATTTGGAACATCTATAATAATTATAAATAAACATGTACATATAGTGTTATTTACATATGTACAGTTTTCTTTTTTTAAGATAGGAGGGTAATCCACATACTTGGAGACTGTGACTTATTCTAAGGACATGGCTATAAGTGGTAGATGCATGTAAAAATAGATTTTTCTAAGATACTTTCCATGATAGCAATTTGAAGACCTTTGATTAAGGATTAATTTATATCACTGTGAAAGTTAGGATAATTAGCCTCTCTTTAGCTGAACTTGCTTGGGGAATATAACTTTGAATACTAAACATTTGGTCTTTGTTCAATCATTAAATAATATAATGAACTAAAAAGATGAGCTTGACATATTTCTATTCTAGAAAATATATTCGAGCAATCACTGTTCCTGTCATCATCTGCTGGAACATCTGGAAGACTTCACAAGATGGTATCTCCTTTCTGAAGTTGCTTCATCACAGTCAAGAGACTGAATCTCAGCTTAGTATCCTCACATTTTGCTAGAACTAGGGATAGATACATTTACTTTAACCCAAGTCAAACTTTTGATTTAAAATATTGGTACCAGAAATCATAGTTCTCTGTGCTCTTGAACATATATTCTGGTCTTAAGCAAAGTTATGCATGAAGCCACGCTATAATCATAAGAAAGATATCTACAGAATGAATCAAGTATGAATGGCTTCAGATAAAGATGACCCAATATGTGAAGTTGAAAAGAGAAGTGGTTTTATGAAAAGCACAGTAACTGAGACAGTTACATTATTAGACCCATGTCCACACTAAGGTAGTAATCTCACTGTACACATGAACAATGTACCAAGCAAAGCACTCACTAGTCAGGATGCTTATCTTTTCCTTCTGATTCTCTTTATTATATCTGCAGTGATAGCCATCACTTTCCTGAGGACAGTTTTTCCTTTGAAATATCACTAGAAGAAGTTTGCAACTAGTTCAAGGTAGAAAGCTATCCTCAGAATCAAGTATATCACCACTACTGTCCATTGGGATCAAAACTGAACTTTGAGCTGAAAAAAAATTGCATTTTACATGCCTTCTAGAAAGTACCAAGTTCAATGCACTATTTCATGAAAAAGTGTGCTTCTATCTCTGTCTCTTAGAGCAGCAGCATCCTGGATGACCATGGCTTATTGCATGGCATTATAAGAAACTGTCTTTCCTCATAAATCAAACCATTTTCTGTGCTGCCTTTCTTATAGTTAAGCATTTATGTGAGACATGCTCCTTCTGATAAATTTGTTATTATAAGTTTGGCAAGGAATAGTAATGTACTAAGAAAAAATTCATGCTTCTAGAAATGATGGAAAATAAACACCACCAGGGGAATAATGTTCCCATTCATAAAGGTGTTTATACTAATAGGGCCGAGTAGAAGAAAATTATTTATTTGAAACCCAAACATTTCTCTAAATGATAAATGTCACCTCAGCTTCATGTCAGAGCTTTTAAAAGACTGTATGTCTATGTATTTTCACTTTCTCACTGAGGAAAAAAAATAAATTGGTGAGGTCAGTGAACTGAGTAGAAGAAAAAAAAAGTATGAAATATTTCCAGAAAGTGCCAGGGCCTACTGATACCCAAATCCAGTTGTTCTCAGGATAACAGTTTAAGAGATAACTACAGATTTTTGGCCATCATCCTGTCTATTGCTGTTTTCACATTTGTACTACCACATCTTAAGTAAAAATATTTTGTTTTTTTGACTCATACCCAAATTTTATTTTTCTGGATAGGAACACAACACAAGTATAAATTCATTCATGTTTTACTTACAGTGCTGAGGTTTGAGGTTTTCAAATGCTAGACCACATACCTCTTGCTAGAAATAATTATTCAGTCATCAATATGGCTGGCCAATCTTTTGAATTCTGCAGACTCCTTGGACCAAGCACTTAATAATCTTGGGGACTGGTTCAGCAACAAACAAGATACTCTTTAAGAGACTTGCCTGTACTCCACAGACCAGGGATGAAAAGGCACTAGCGCCCAGGGAGCAGGCAAATACTTTCTTTTCCTGAATTTACTATCCTCCACTCCAAGCCTGGTCTCAGCCATCAGTAAACTTACATGGATTTTGCTTATTTCAACTAACGTGTGTCATTTGAGTGGGAAATTGAGGTTATTAATATTTAAAGTTTTTATCAGAAGGGATGTTGATTACTATTATTGTTGTTACTGTTTGTGTTTTTAGTCCTCCTTTGTATTTTAGTAGTTATAGCTTCATTGATTTCATCCTATGAAATCCTTAGCTATACATACTCCTCCTTTATTCCCAGGACTCTCTGTAAGGATGTTTTGGTGGTCATGAATTCTTTTAGCCTGTAGCATGAAAAGTTTCTATTTCTACTATGGCAGATAGCTTTGCTGACTCCAGTAGCCTAAGTTGGCATCCGTGATCCTGTAGAACTTGAAATGTACTGCTTCAGGATCTTCTTGCTTTTAAAATTTCCATTGAGAAATCAGCTGTTATTCAGCGGGGGTTTCCTTTGTGTTGACTTGTGGATTTTCTGTTGCAGCTTTTATTGCTCTCTCTGTCTTTAGTGTTTCATCTATAATATGAAGCAGGGAGTTACTTTTCTTATCTTGTCTACTTGGTGTTCTATGTTATTCCTATATCTATATTGGTATGTCTTTCCTTAATTGGAGATTTTTTCTTCTATGATCACACTGAAGATATGATCTTCATCCCATTGATCTGGGATATTAGTCCCCATTCTTATCAACAATTTACATATCCTTTGCTTGAGTGTTCCAATAGCTCTATTTTATCTTCAAGTTCTGAAATTCTTTTTTTTTTTTTTGATTAAAGCAAGCTTTTTTTAGTCCTATTTGTGGGCTGCCTCCCCCAATGCAGGATTCAAGGTCAGCATTGGATGTGAGGGAGACAAGGTTTTTATAGCTCAAGGGTAAGGGATTTTTTTTTTTAATTTCTTTTTTTTTTTTGAACATGAAATGCTTTTTTATAGCATGTTTTACAAGGGGAGGGGGTAAGAGGGTCCAGGTGGTGGAAAAGTACAAAATCTTCTTGGCCTGTGCCTTGAAACATGTCATGGTCTATATGGTACACTGCCTTGAATTATGATCTACCTGCAGTTCTTCAGAAGATATGGTACACTGCTTGAGTTATGGTCTCCCTGCTATTCTTAAGAAGACATGGTACTCTGCTTTGAGTCTATCTGCAGTTGCTAAGCAGGATCTTGCAGTTGCCAAGCTTCAGAGGACATTGTGCAGGTGGGGAAAGGTAGGGGGTAAGGGTAAGGGCGAGGGTCCTGGCTTCTGGCATCTCCCCCTTCTCTGTTTAGTTAGAGAAGGCGTCTTATGTTCAATCCCAACTATGTGAGTTTTGAATTTGGATGTCTAATTATGGGGGGTCTTAGACAAGTTCACAACCCCAAAACACTGATGTGAGACGAGTCACATCGATGGTCGAAGGCTTTAGGCTGTCGACGATGGGCAACGTCAAGGGACTCTGATGTGGGTGAAAGGAGGGTGAGAGCCCTGTCTTAGGCCATGTAGGCTGCACCCACTCCCAGCACCACGCACTCCTTTTCGGCTGCATTGGGTGGGCCCCTGGGAAGTGGACCTACAATAATCCCGTCATTGGGCTAACTCACAGCCATCCTAGTCTCTTGTAAATGTTCAAGTTACCAACCATTTGTCAGTTTGGGGTGTAATATTGTCATAAAGGAAGGCTCCCCAATGTTAGCGGCCATATCAAGGGTGGCCTTGGTTTAGGAAAAAGCCAATTTTTGTTGTGGTGATCAAGAGGCCAAGCTCTCTAGCGAGAGAAATGAGGGCAAAGCCAGGCATACCAGGAACCCTTCTGGAGGGTGTGGAAGTCTAGGGGTCGACCGTAGGGGGAGGCAGGGGAGCTGACAGCTGTGTCAGTCTCCTGCGGAGTCACTTCTGGATCCTCTGCAATTTTCAGCTGATGGTAATGAACTTCAACTGCCTTCTTGATGGCAGCATCAACCTGGTTCCGTGGACGACAGGTCACGGGCGATGATCTCTGTCTTGCTCAATCTTGATGTCGTGCGCACATCCTCTCAATAAGGGTCCGTCCGGATGGGTCCGTGCCTCGAGCCCCACGTCTGGGTGCCACTTGACCCGACCGGCGGGTCCTGGTTATTCGTGGGGGCGAGGAGGACTGCAACCTGCTATTCTTCAGAAGATATGGTACACTGCTTGAGTTATGGTCTCCCTGCTATTCTTCAGATGATATGGTACACTGCTTTGAGTCTATCTGCAGTTGCCAAGCAGGATCTTGCAGTTGCCCAGCTTCAGGGGACCTTGTACAGGTGGGAAAAGGTAGGGGGTGAGGGTAAGGGCGAGGCTCCTGGCTTCTGGTCCATCTGGGTTAGAACTTCTAATAGCAGGCATCACGGGTGATTCAATTTTACCTGGAAAGAAAAAAGAAGGGGATTCTCAGGGAGATTTCTCTTCCCTGGATGTAAATTGTTATTCATCGTATTTATGATTGGGCCTGGCTTTGTGAGGGTATCTATTTTTTTCATTAATATTTGTGGTAGCCGGTTAGCTGTGCCTTCTGTGGTATTGGGCAGGCATATCAGTCCTCGGCTCCATAAGGGAACTGGGACTGGGGCATTCCCTTTATGGGTATGAGGGTCCTTCCCCATATCTGTGGCAAAGTTTTGTTGGTCTTGGTGGTGCCCGAGGTCACCAACATGGTCAGCAAGAGATTTGCCATGAGCTTTCAGCTTTAGAGAGAGAAAAGTGAATAAGGCATGATGGAGAGTATTTCAGGGGGACTCCTTCTGAGGGGGTACCGTTCCCCCTCTTTTGTTTTTAAAGCCAATTTTTCAGAGTTCTTGTAAAATCAGGGCAGAAGCGCCAACAGTTGCTCCTTCCACACTCAGAGAGTCATGAAGGCCTTATTTAAGGATATATAAATCTATATTAATAATCTTTTGTCAAAGGACTTTTATAGCTCCACTGACAATTAATCAGACTATATGATATATCGATTAGAAATAGCTTTTTCTACTTTTTGTGAGATTACCTCTCTTTTGTCAATTAACTGTTGAGGAAGTTAGGGTTTACCTCTCTCTTGAGAATATTGAACAGAGATTTAAATTCTTTTGTGGAGAGCTTAAAATAGTATCTTAGCCAATTTGCATCTCCTAGAAACTTTTGAAATTAATTTAAAATAAATAGACTCCCTTTTTTTAAATCCTTTATCTGTGTGGGGTTTTTATTGGGTATTATACATATTTACCTTTCAATGTTGTCTCCTTTCTCATTCTCCCCCCAAATCCCTTATCCCCTACCCCTTCCTCCTAATTTTTGTGATGGTGTGCTCCAAACATCCTCCCAGTCCCATCTCCCTGCTCTCGAATTCCAACACAGTAGGGGATCCAAACTTTTGGGGACCTTGGCCCTCCACTTTCACTGGAGTCTAACAAGGTCACCCTCAATTCCCTATACAGGTGCGTGAGTCCCTCCCTTTGTGCTCTCTGGTTGGTGGTTTAGACTTTGGGAATTGTGGTTGAAACTTTTGATGCTCCTTCTAAAAAGGACCAACGCATTCATACTTTGGTCTTCCTTCTTCTATGTGAGTTTTATGTGGTCTATATGAAGATTCTTAGAAATTGTGAGCTTTTGGGCTAATATCCACTTATCAGTGAGTGTATACCATGTATGTTCCTTTGAGATTGGGTCATCTCACTCAAGATGATATTTTCCAGCTCCATCCATTTGCCTAGGAATTTTGTGAACTGATTGTTTTTAATAGCTGAGTAGTACTCCATTGTATAAATGTACCACATTTTCTGCATCCATTCTTCTGTTGAAGGGCATCTGGGTTCTTTCCAACTTCTGGCTATTATAAATAAGGCTGCTATGAACATGGTGGAGCATGTGTCCCTGTTGTATGTTGAAACTTCTTTTGGGTATATGCCCAGGAGTGGTATAGCTGGGTCCCTAGGTAACGCTATGTTCAATTTTCTGAGATACCGCCAGACTGCCTTCCATAGTGGTTGTACCAGTTTATAATCCCACCAACAGTGGAGGAGTGTTCCTCTTTCTCCACATCCTTGCCAACATGTACTGTCACCTGTGTTTTTGATCTTAGCCATTCTGACTGGTGTGAGGTGGAATCTCAGTGTTGTTTTCATTTGCATTTCCCTGATGACTAGGGATGCTGAACACTTCTTTAGGTGCTTCTCAACCATTCGAGCTTCCTCAGTTGAGAATTCTTTGTTCAGGTCTGTGCTCCATTTTTTAATAGGGTTCTTTGATTGTCTAGAGTCTAATTTCTTCAGTTCTTTGTATACCTTGGATATTAGCCCTTTATCAGATGTAGGGTTGGTGAATATCTTTTCCCAATCTGTTGGTTGCCGCTCTGTCCTATTGACTGTGTCCTTTGCTTTACAGAAGCTTTGCAGCTTTATGAGGTCCCATTTGTCAATTTTTGGTCTTAGAGCACAGGCCATTGGTGTTCTGTTCAGGAACTTTTTCCCTGTGCCTATGTATTCCAGGCTTTTTCCCAGTTTCTCTTCTATTAGTTTCAGTGTGGCTGGTTTTAGGTGGAGGTCCTTAATCCACTTGGAATTGAGCTTTGTACAAGGAGATAAGTATGGATCAATTTTCATTTTTCTACATGCTGACCACCAGTTGGACCAGCACCATTTGTTGAAAATACTATCTTTTTTCCATTCGATGGTTTTAGCCCCTTTGTCAAAGATTAAGTTACCATAGGTATGGGGGTTCATTTCTGGGTCTTCTATTCTATTCCACTGATCCTCCTGCCTGTCTCTGTTCCAATACCATGCAGTTTTTATCACTATTGCTTTGTAGTACAGCTTGAAGTCGGGGATGGTGATTCCTCCAGAAGTTCTTTTATTGCTGAGAGTAGTTTTCGCAATCCTGGGTTTTTTGTTATTCCAAATAAATTTTAAGATTGCTCTTTCTATCTCTGAGAAGAATTGAGTGGGAATTTTGATGGGGATTGCATTAAATCTGTAGATGGCTTTTGGCAAAATAGCCATTTTTACTATATTAATCCTTCCAATCCATGAGCATGGGAGATCTTTCCATCTTCTGAGATCGGCTTCGATTTCTTTCTTCAGGGGAATGAAGTTCTTGTCATACAGGTCTTTTACTTGCTTGGTTAGGTTCACACCAAGGTATTTTATATTATCTGTGACTATTGTGAAGGGTGTCATTTCCATAATTTCTTTCTCAGCCAGTTTATCTTTTGAGTAGAGGAAGGCTACTGATTTGCTTGAGTTAATTTTATATCCAGCCACCTTGCTAAAGTTGTTTATCAGGTTTAGGAGTTCTCTGGTGGAAGTTTTGGGGTCACTTAAGTA
>NW_021625193.1:0-5388 GCF_004785775.1 Grammomys surdaster
AGCATGTTTTACAAGGGGAGGGGGTAAGAGGGTCCAGGTGGTGGAAAAGTACAAAATCTTCTTGGCCTGTGCCTTGAAACATGTCATGGTCTATATGGTACACTGCCTTGAATTATGATCTACCTGCAGTTCTTCAGAAGATATGGTACACTGCTTGAGTTATGGTCTCCCTGCTATTCTTAAGAAGACATGGTACTCTGCTTTGAGTCTATCTGCAGTTGCTAAGCAGGATCTTGCAGCTGCCAAGCTTCAGAGGACATTATGCAGGTGGGGAAAGGTAGGGGGTAAGGGTAAGGGCGAGGGTCCTGGCTTCTGGCATCTCCCCCTTCTCTGTTTAGTTAGAGAAGGCGTCTTATGTTCAATCCCAACTATGTGAGTTTTGAATTTGGATGTCTAATTATGGGGGGTCTTAGACAAGTTCACAACCCCAAAACACTGATGTGAGACAAGTCACATCGATGGTCGAAGGCTTTAGGCTGTCGACGATGGGCAACGTCAAGGGACTCTGATGTGGGTGAAAGGAGGGTGAGAGCCCTGTCTTAGGCCATGTAGGCTGCACCCACTCCCAGCACCACGCACTCCTTTTCGGCTGCATTGGGTGGGCCCCTGGGAAGTGGACCTACAATAATCCCGTCATTGGGCTAACTCACAGCCATCCTAGTCTCTTGTAAATGTTCAAGTTACCAACCATTTGTCAGTTTGGGGTGTAATATTGTCATAAAGGAAGGCTCCCCAATGTTAGCGGCCATATCAAGGGTGGCCTTGGTTTAGGAAAAAGCCAATTTTTGTTGTGGTGATCAAGAGGCCAAGCTCTCTATTGAGAGAAACGGGGGCAAAGCCAGGCATACCAGGAACCCTTCTGGAGGGCGTGGAAGTCTAGCGGTCCACCATAGGGGGAGGCAGGGGAGCTGACAGCTGTGTCAGTCTCCTGCGGAGTCACTTCTGGATCCTCTGCAATTTTCAGCTGATGGTAATGAACTTCAACTGCCTTCTTGATGGCAGCATCAACCTGGTTCCGTGGACGACAGGTCACGGGCGATGATCTCTGTCTTGCTCAATCTTGATGTCGTGCGCACATCCTCTCAATGAGGGTCCGTCCGGATGGGTCCGTGCCTCGAGCCCCACCCACGTCTGGGTGCCACTTGGCCCGACCGGCAGGTCCTGGTTATTCGTGGGGGCGAGGAGGACTGCAACCTGCTATTCTTCAGAAGATATGGTACACTGCTTGAGTTATGGTCTCCCTGCTATTCTTCAGATGATACGGTACACTGCTTTGAGTCTATCTGCAGTTGCCAAGCAGGATCTTGCAGTTGCCCAGCTTCAGGGGACCTTGTGCAGGTGGGAAAAGGTAGGGGGTGAGGGTAAGGGCGAGGCTCCTGGCTTCTGGTCCATCTGGGTTAGAACTTCTAATAGCAGGCATCACGGGTGATTCAATTTTACCTGGGATGCTGCGTGAGTTCAAGCTCCTGGGAGTCCCTGTTTTTCTTGGTTTTCTGCGGTTGGGTACGGAGCTGCTGCCTGCGACCTGCTCTAGGCTCGGTCCCAAACCGGAAGTCAACAGTTAATATTCTTTTCAAAATTATCTTATTCATTCTTAATAACTTCAGCAGGCAAGCTGCCCCCTATGTACTGAGAAGGCTTCAGATTAGTTATATTGTTCATTCTTCGGCCACTTAAATTTTCTTACCTGTAAACTTCTAGTAGATGCAACTTTTTCTGAACATCATTCTACTTTGTTCATAATTCCTCTTGCTTACTGCAATGTGTCTGTGTGCTTTTATGGTGGGAATCTCCTGCTCATGTTCTTTGAACTATGTTTCAGAAAATTGGCAGATTGTTAGTCTCAAGATCTTTTGTTTTTCTGATGCATTGTTTTCTTAGTTGAACCACTATTTAGCTTTAAACTATTTCTCCCTTCTTAGTAAATGAAAGTGAAATAGGAAAAACAATATTCCTGGGGGCTTTTCTACTTAGAGCTTCAAGTTTCAAGATGCTATGACTATTTCACATAGGAGGATTTTTTTTTCTTTTGGTTATTCCCGGAGCAAAACTATTATGGGTGATTTATTATTAAAATGATCCTATGTTTTAAAAACTGTGTGCTGAAATAAAATGTTTTGGCAGAAATAGACTTCATGTTTTTAATGAAGCATTGAGATTATAGCTCAAAGAACTAAAGCGCTAATCAAGTTGGAGCTTTGAAAAGAAATATTGCTTTTAATTCTAAATCACGTGTGTGGATAAAGAATGGTGGCTAGTAAAATGTGAATTGGCAAAATGAGATCCAGAACGAATTTATGCAGCAGTTTTGAATGATAGCTTTAGATATAACAAACTCACTTTCATGTTACTTAGAATTTCACCTTTGTTTAACAGAGCCTGAGGCTCAATAGAAGAAAATCAACCTGTCTAATTTCATCATCCTTTAAGAATATCGCTTTTCTCTTAGGGTAATAATTAGTATTATATTTTATGGGATCTGGCAATTTTGTTATTGCTGTATCATTTCCTTTGTTGTTTTAGGAAAGAGAACACTGAAATGAACATAAACTCCTGAGGATTAAGGCCATAAATCAGAATAGATAAAATTATTTACAAAGTTAAATAAACATCTTTATATGTTGAGAAGGTAGTGGGAAATTGCCTTGTTTTTAGTCACACACTTTAAGGATATTACATTAGGGATTTTGAGTATACCTCCTATCCCAGGACTCTAGCATACTCCCTTTCTCTTCTTTAATAAGCTGTCTTTATTTCTATCACTAAAATATAAATGTAAAGGGCTGGAGAAATGGCTTACTGGTTAAGAGCCCCAGCTGTTCTTCCAGATGACTCGGGTTTGAGGCTCAGTCTACATGATGGCTCACACCAATTTAACTACAGTTCCAGAGAATCTCTTCTAGCCTCAGCAGGAACTAGGCATGCATACAGTACACATACATATATTCATGTAAAATACACACACACACACACACACAGCACAAATCTTTTGAATATAATAATTTAATTTAATTAGTTCTTTGTCTCTATGACATCCTATCACTACAATATTTTGTAGCCGTTCCTCACTTTACAAATGGACTTAGATCAAGATTATCATTCATTTCAATTTTTTAGTTTGAAATATTTGTCATCTATTATTTTCTCTGGAAAATTATTTATTGTGAAGAATAATAACAGGCTTGTCCACAATATAAACTCATGTAATACTAGGTTGATGAAAAGGATACTTGGAATTGATAGAAAATTATATATATATATAATATATACTACAGAATAAACATATATGCATATTAAGTAGAGTATTTTTCAATTTCACCTGCCACATATAATAGGAAACGGATATTTGTCTTTCTTTGGCTTGTTTCATTTTGTACAATATCCTTCAGTATCATTTATTTTCTTGCAAATGACAATTTCATTGCTTTCTTCATCTGTTCATCTGTTGGCATACATATATTCTGGTTTCCTACCATGGCTTTTGTGAATAGTGCTGTAGTACAAATGAATGGATAAACATGTATCTCTGTGGTATGTAATATAGATTGCCTCGGGTGTGCTAGATTACGTGGGAGTGCTATAGCTGGGTCTTTAAAAAAAACTTCCATCTTTAGTTTTTAAAGTATATTTACAGCGACTTCTGGAGTAGTGGGACTAGTTACTATATATATATATTTCCACCAGTAGTCTTTGAGTTCCTGTCCTCATCCTACCCCCATTCTTGCCAACATTTGCTGTCATTTATTTTCCTGTTTGCTATCCTGAGTAGAGTGAGAAAGAATCTCGAGGTAGTTTTGTTATTGAACTTGGGGTCATGTCTTGTGCCCAAAGCTAGATCTGGCCACAGGTCTTCAATAGTCAAACTAAAATGCAAGGGAGAAAAAGGAGATGTAGCCACATTAGGAAAGAAACAGAGAAATCCCTCAAGTCTCCCCACTCCCACGTCCATCTTTGGGGACCTAAATTGAGATAAAATTTTAAATAGAGGGCACATTTATGTAGTCCCACTCAATCCAGCCCTCTTTAGGTCCCTGGGTATCTGTGCTCCAGTCTCATCTTCTAAGGTGGTCTAACAAGTTGCAACTATGTGTGAAATCTCTTTCCTGGAGTTAAATTCCCCTTCTTTTGGGGGGCTTTTGTTTTCTCCCAGCATGAGATTCCTAGAGACATTTCCATTTGGGGGAGGGGAGTGTGGGAGTCTGTTGTTTCAACAATCTGATAGATTGAAAAACTATTTAGATTGAAAAACTCTTTAGAGTCTTTTGATTTCTCTCGGACCTGTAACAGTTTGATTTGCATTCCTCTGATGGCTAAAAATGTTTAAGTTGTTTGATATATTTATTGATCACAGCTAAAAATGCTGAAAATTGCTTGTTTATCCATCATTTGTACATCTTTAGGTCATTTGTCTATAATTGGATTTGTTCTTTAGTTGTTGTATACATATTTGAATTATCCCTTTGTTCTTACCCAAAGGTTCTTTAACTTTTGTCTTCTTATGTGCCCTGTGCCTTTGCAGGGATTCTGGCTAGAAATGTGTGTAACACCTTCTGCTCCCATATTTAATAGCTTGATTGCATATGCTTCCATTTTTCAAGTTGATTGAACTCGTCTTTGGGCCAGGTTTCATGCAAACTAGAAAGCACTAAGTAGAATTTAATGTGTGGAATGGATGATGTAGAAGAAGCTGAAGTGATAGAATTGGTATTATAAACGACTTACTAATAGATTTGCTCAGGAAAAATTATGTCACACAAGTGGAATTGAGCTAAGGGAGCACTGCCTCCCAACCACTCCAAAAATAAGTAGCATGCTTACCAGGCAAGGGAGAGATTTACAAAATTTAGGGTGCTGGGATGTAAATGTTTACTCATCATAATTAGTGGGCCTTGATCTGCCATTAGGCTTTGATTCTCATAACAAAAGAGAAAGCACTGATTTGAAACCAGCCATTGGAAAGACACCTCTAAGGGGCAGCTGGGGCAGGCAGGCAGCTAGGGTTAAACCATCATTAAGTAAGTCCAGGTCTGCTATTAATCCTTTGTTCTCTTACCAGAAAAATACAATTCTGCCTGGTGAGTAAGATGATTCCCCAGTAACAATTATTTGAAAGTGAACAACACTGGAATACTTAAAATAATTCTGGCAATATTCAGATTCTTTGTTGTGTATATCTGCCTAGGTGGCCAGACTTAGAGTGTTCTGTCCCTATTTAAATTCTTCAAGTGCAATCTGGGGTTGGAACCCAAAAAGTGATTTAAGAATGAGGACTTCCGGTTTGGGACCGAGCCTAGAGCAGGTCGCAGGCAGCAGCTCCGTACCCAACCGCAGAAAACCAAGAAAAACAGGGACTCCCAGGAGCTTGAACTCACGCAGCATCCCAGGTAA
>NW_021625194.1:0-6298 GCF_004785775.1 Grammomys surdaster
AAAACAGGGACTCCCAGGAGCTTGAACTCACGCAGCATCCCAGGTAAGGAAAAAGCAGCACTCACCCCAAACAGGGAGCAACAGGGACCCACTGGGACCCAGGAATTCGCTCCTGGCCTGGAGCGGGCTCCATCCGGTCTGGGCCCGAGCACTCGCGGATCCCGGGAGGCAGCTCTGCACCCAATTTCGCAGACTCCAGAGGAAGCGCGGCTCCCAGGACCTCTGTGCCAAGCAGGGTCTTGGGCTAGGAGGTGGCAGTGCTTGCCCCCGAACAGGGAGTGGCTAGGACCCACTGGGACCCAGGAGTTCACTCCAGGGCCCGGAGCGTGGGTTCCTTCCGGTCTGTGCCAGAGCAGATCCCGGGAGTCAGCTCTGCACCCAATCTCACAGAACCTAGAGGGAGCAGGGCTCTCCTTGGCTCAAGCTAGCTCAAGCAGTTTCTTAGGCTAGGAGGTGGCAGTGCTCGCCCCCAATCAGGGAGCAACTGGGACCCACTGGGACCCACTGGGACTCATTGGGATCCAGGAATCCGCTCCTGACCCTGAGCCCCGGCCCCTTCCGGTTTCCACCTGAGCACCGAGCACATCTTGGGCCTCATCTCTAACTCAAGCAGCAAAACCCATCCCAAACAGTTCTGACACAACCTAGATAATAGGAAAGACAGGCCCCAGTCAGAGACAGCTCTGATAGCACAAAGGTGATCCAGATGGCGAAAGGCAAGCGCAAGAACACAAGCACCAGCAACCCAAGGTACTTGCCATTATCAGAACCTAGTTCTCCCACATTAGAAAGTCCTGAACTCCCCATATCACCAGGAAAACAAGAACCAGATCTAAAATCATTTCTAATGATGATGCTAGAGGACTACAAGAAGGAAGTAAATAACACTATCAAAAAACTTGAGGAGAACACAGGAAAACAGGATGAAGTCCTTAAAGAAACACAAAAATCCTTTAAGGAATTATAAGAAAACACAAACAAACAGATGAAGGAATTGAACAAAACCATCCAGGACATAAAAATGGAAGTGGAAACAATAAAGAAATCACAAAGGGAGACTATCGTGGAGATAGAAAACCTAAGAAAGAAATCAGGAGTCATAGACACAAGCATCACCAACAGAATACAAGAGATAGAAGAAAGAATCTCAGGTGCAGAAGATACCTTAGAAAATATTGACACAACTATCAAAGAAAATGCAAAATGCAAAAAGTTGCTATCTCAAAATATCCAGGAAATCCAGGATGCAATGAGAAGACCAAACCTAAGGATAATAGGTATAGATGAGAGTGAAGATTCCCAACTTAAAGGGCCAGTAAATATCTTCAACAAAATTATTGAGGAAAACTTCCCTAACCTAAGGAATGAGATGCCCATAATCACACAAGAAGCCTACAGAACGCCAAACAGACTAGATCAAAAAAGAAATACCTCCCGTCACATAATAATCAAGACTCAAAATGTACAAAACAAAGACAGAATTTTAAAAGCAGTAAGGGAAAAAGGCCAAATAACATATAAAGGCAAACCTATCAGAATTACACCTGACTTCTCACCAGATACTATAAAAGCCAGAAGATCCTGGACAAATATTATACAAACCCTAAGAGAACATAAATGCCAGCCCAAGCTACTTTACCCAGCAAAACTCTCAATTACCATAGACGGAGAAACTAAGATATTCCATGACAAAACTGAATTTACACAGTATCTTCCCACAAATCCAGCTTTACAAAGGATAATAGCAGGAAAGCTCCAATACAAGGAGGGCAATCATACCCCAGAAAGAGCAAGAAAATAATCCTTTTCCATCAAACCCAAAAGAAGATAACCACACAAACGATGTCTCCACTATTAGCAAAAATGACAGGAAGCAAGAACACCCTCTCCTTAATATCTCTTAACATCAATGGACTCAATTCCCCAATAAAAAGGCATAGGCTAACGGACTGGATACGCAAACAGGACACAGCTTTTTGCTGCTTACAGGAAACCCACCTCAGTGACAAAGACAGACACTACCTTAGAGTAAAAGGTTGGAAAACAATTTTTCAAGCAAATGGCACTAAGAAACAAGCGGGAGTAGCCATTCTAATATCGAATAAAATCAACTTTCAACTTAAAACTATCCAAAAGGATAAGGAAGGGCATTTCATACTTGTCAAAGGAAAAGTCAACCAACATGAACTCTCAATTCTGAATATCTATGCGCCAAATACAAGAGCATCGAATTTCATAAAAGAAACCTTACTAAAGCTCAAAACACACGTTGCACCTCACATAATAATAGTGGGAGACTTCAACACCCCACTCTCAGCAATGGATAAATCATGGAAACAGAAACTAAATAGAGAGACAGTAAAACTAACAGAAGTTATGAACCAAATGGACTTAACAGATATCTATAGAACATTTCACCCTAAAGCAAAAGAATATACCTTTTTCTCAGCACCTCATGGTACCTTCTCCAAAATAGACCATATAATTGGGCACAAGACAGGCCTCAACAGATATAAGAAAATTGAAATAATTCCCTGCATCCTATCAGATCACCATGGTCTAAGGCTGGTCTTCAAAAATGACAAAGAGAATGGAAAGCCCACATTTACATGGAAACTGAACAACACCCTACTCCTTGATAATCAGGTAAGGGAAGAAATAAAGAAAGAAATTAAAAACTTTTTAGAATTTAATGAAAATGATGACACATCATACCAAAATTTATGGGATACAATGAAAGCAGTGCTAAGAGGAAAATTCATAGCTCTAAGTGCCTACAAAAAGAAACTGGAGGGAGCATACACTAACAGCTTGACAGAGCACCTGAAAGACCTAGAACAAAAAGAAGCTAATACACCCAAGAGAAGTAGAAGGCAGGAAATAATTAAACTCAGGGCTGAAATCAACCAAATTGAAACAAAAAGAACTATCCAAAGAATCAATAAAACCAGGAGCTGGTTCTTTGAGAAAATCAACAAGATAGATAAACCCTTAGCTAGACTAATCAGAGGGCAGAGAGACAGTATCAAAATTAATAAAATCAGAACTCAAAAGGGGGACATAACAACAGAAACTGAGGAAATTAAAAAAATCATCAGATCCTACTACAAAAGCCTATATTCAACAAAATTGGAAAATTTGGATGAAATGGACAATTTCCTAGACAAATACCAGTGGCCAGTGTTAAATCAGGACCAGATAAACCATCTAAACAGTCCCATAACCCCAAAAGAAATAGAAGCAGTCATTAAAAGTCTCCCTACAAAGAAAAGCCCCGGACCAGACGGTTTTAGTGCAGAATTCTATCAGACCTTCAAGGAAGACCTAATCCCAAATCTTTTCAAACTATTCCACAAAATAGAAACAGAAGGTACACTACCCAACTCATTCTTTGAAGCCACAATTACACTCATACCTAAGCCACACAAAGACCCAACAAAGAAAGAGAACTTCAGGCCAATCTCCCTTATGAACATTGATGCAAAATTACTCAATAAAATTCTAGCGAACCGAATTCAAGAACACATCAAAACAATTATCCATCACGATCAAGTTGGCTTCATCCCAGGAATGCAGGGTTGGTTCAATATTCGGAAATCCATCGATGTAATCCATTATATAAACAAACTCAAAGAAAAAAACCACATGATCATCTCACTAGATGCTGAGAAAGCATTTGACAAAATTCAACACCCCTTCATGATAAAAGTCTTGGAAAGGTCAGGAATTCAAGGTCCATACCTAAACATAGTAAAAGCAATTTACAGCAAACCAGTAGCCAGCATTAAACTAAATGGAGAGAAACTTGAAGCAATCCCACTAAAATCAGGGACTAGGCAAGGCTGCCCACTCTCCCCCTACTTATTTAATATAGTATTGGAAGTCCTAGCCAGAGCAATTAGGCAACACAAGGAGGTCAAAGGGATACAAATTGGAAAGGAAGAAGTCAAAATCTCACTATTTGCAGATGATATGATAGTATACTTAAGTGACCCCAAAACTTCCACCAGAGAACTCCTAAACCTGATAAACAACTTTAGCAAAGTGGCTGGATATAAAATTAACTCAAGCAAATCAGTAGCCTTCCTCTACTCAAAAGATAAACTGGCTGAGAAAGAAATTATGGAAATGACACCCTTCAAAATAGTCACAGATAATATAAAATACCTTGGTGTGAACCTAACCAAGCAAGTAAAAGACCTGTATGACAAGAACTTCATTCCCCTGAAGAAAGAAATCGAAGCCGATCTCAGAAGATGGAAAGATCTCCCATGCTCATGGATTGGAAGGATTAATATAGTAAAAATGGCTATTTTGCCAAAAGCCATCTACAGATTTAATGCAATCCCCATCAAAATTCCCACTCAATTCTTCTCAGAGATAGAAAGAGCAATCTTAAAATTTATTTGGAATAACAAAAAACCCAGGATTGCAAAACCTACTCTCAGCAATAAAAGAACTTCTGGAGGAATCACCATCCCCGACTTCAAGCTGTACTACAAAGCAATAGTGATAAAACCTGCATGGTATTGGAACAGAGACAGGCAGGAGGATCAGTGGAATAGAATAGAAGACCCAGAAATGAACCCCCATACCTATGGTAACTTAATCTTTGACAAAGGGGCTAAAACCATCGAATGGAAAAAAGATAGCATTTTCAACAAATGGTGCTGGTCCAACTGGTGGTCAGCATGTAGAAAAATGAAAATTGATCCATACTTATCTCCTTGTACAAAGCTCAATTCCAAGTGCATTAAGGACCTCCACCTAAAACCAGCCACACTGAAACTAATAGAAGAGAAACTGGGAAAAAGCCTGGAATACATAGGCACAGGGAAAAAGTTCCTGAACAGAACGCCAATGGCCTGTGCTCTAAGACCAAAAATTGACAAATGGGACCTCATAAAGCTGCAAAGCTTCTGTAAAGCAAAGGACACAGTCAATAGGACAGAGCGGCAACCAACAGATTGGGAAAAGATATTCACCAACCCTACATCTGATAAAGGGCTAATATCCAAGGTATACAAAGAACTGAAGAAATTAGACTCTAGACAATCAAAGAACCCTATTAAAAAATGGAGCACAGACCTGAACAAAGAATTCTCAACTGAGGAAACTCGAATGGTTGCGAAGCACCTAAAGAAGTGTTCAGCATCCCTAGTCATCAGGGAAATGCAAATGAAAACAACACTGAGATTCCACCTCACACCAGTCAGAATGGCTAAGATCAAAAACACAGGTGACAGTACATGTTGGCGAGGATGTGGAGAAAGAGGAACACTCCTCCACTGTTGGTGGGATTGTAAACTGATACAACCACTATGGATGGCAGTCTGGCGGTATCTCAGAAAATTGAACATAGCGTTACCTAGGGACCCAGCTATACCACTCCTGGGCATATACCCAAAAGAAGTTTCAACATACAACAGGGACACATGCTCCACCATGTTCATAGCAGTCTTATTTATAATAGCCAGAAGTTGGAAAGAACCCAGATGCCCTTCAACAGAAGAATGGATGCAGAAAATGTGGTACATTTATACAATGGAGTACTACTCAGCTATTAAAAACAATCAGTTCACAAAATTCCTAGGCAAATGGATGGAGCTGGAAAATATCATCTTGAGTGAGATGACCCAATCTCAAAGGAACATACATGGTATGCACTCACTGATAAGTGGATATTAGCCCAAAAGCTCACAATTTCTAAGAATCTTCATATAGACCACATAAAACTGACATAGAAGAAGGAAGACCAAAGTATGAATGCGTTGGTCCTTTTTAGAAGGAGCATCAAAAGATTCAACCAGAACTCCCAAAGTCTAAACCACCAACCAGAGAGCACAAAGGGAGGGACTCACGCACCTGTATAGGAAATTGAGGGTGACCTTGTTAGACTCCAGTGAAAGTGGAGGGCCAAGGTCCCCAAAAGTTTGGATCCCCTACTGTGTTGGAATTCGAGAGCAGGGAGATGGGACTGGGAGGATGTTTGGAGCACACCATCACAAAAATTAGGAGGAAGGGGTAGGGGATAAGGGATTTGGGGGGAGAATGAGAAAGGAGACAACATTGAAAGGTAAATACGTATAATACCCAATAAAAACCCCACACAGATAAAGGATTTTAAAAAAAGGGAGTCTATTTATTTTAAATTAATTTCAAAAGTTTCTAGGAGATGCAAATTGGCTAAGATACTATTTTAAGCTCTCCACAAAAGAATTTAACTCTCTGTTCAATATTCTCAAGAGAGAGGTAAACCCTAACTTCCTCAACAGTTAATTGACAAAAGAGAGGTAAT
>NW_021625195.1:0-6642 GCF_004785775.1 Grammomys surdaster
CGCAGGCCCCTGAATATGACGTCACCGGGTTCAGACTTATACTAACATACCCCACTTTTTCTTATTATAAAAAAGAAGAAAAAAAAGGAGAGGGGAAGCCGATGGTGAAAGGGGGATCGGGCGTCGTGTCTCTCTTAAACTACTTCCTGCTGTGTAGGGGCGTAGTCCGTTGGGGGAGGAGCTGGTTTTTTCCACCATCGGGGCCCATTCTGTGGATGTGTGTACCAGGCTCTTCTGTGGACAGCAACTGGTGATCGTTTCCCAAAACGGTATTTCTTGGGGGTGCTGGCGAAGACCATCTTCTTTGGCTGTCAGGACACCTGGCATCTGTTGGTTCTGAAGCACCACGGCTGGAATCTCACGGGCTCCATGTGTAGAAACGGGTGTCTTGCAATGTTGGTAGAAGAAGTGGTTGGTCCGCGAACCTTAGCATATGTATCTGAAAGGACCAGTACTCTTGTATCTGGGCGAGAGGAAGCAAGTACAGAGGACTTAACATTTAGATGGGATATCAGATATAGGAATGGTCCCTGGATATAGTTTGGGTTGGTTCTTGGCATCCGGCTATGGAGCAGTTTCTTGACCCTGTTTGGAAAGACTGTTATCTGTGAGTGTCTCTCAAAACTCTTACATCCAGATGTAAGGGCTGACCTGGATAGGAATAAACAGCAGGGAGAGGACGAGAAACACATGTCTAGTCCTGTGGGGTCAAGCTCGGCTGTCGGAGTGGAGTCTCATTTTCTGGGATTAAGGACAAGGTGGGTGGTCTCGATGTCCTCTGGAGTTTAATAGAGCACGGTCCTGTTAGAGTCGACGTGTATGAAGGAGAATCGATTTTAGATGGGGGGGTGAAGGGCTTAAGGTAGGACAGGTGAACCCAATGAGGGAGTCCTTCAAGTTTAGCAGCTGTAGGGGTCACAAGGATTACCTTAAAAGGACCCTGCCATTTGGGAGAGAGAGGTGAGGGCCGATGGTCTGGAGGGGAGAGAAGCACTTGGTCTCCAATGTTGACAGGCAGTGGACAGGAGACAGTGTGTGATCGAGGTAGATGGTGGTCAGCAAAGTTCCACAAGAGAGAACGGAGGTGACAAAGTAATGGGGTGAGTAGATGGTCTGGGAGGGGGGAACACTTAGGTGAAAGACCAGGAGTTAGGACTGGACGTCCATACATGAGTTCAAAAGGTGAAATGAGGAGAGGTCGCTTGGGAAGGGCTCGTAGCCTGAAAAGAGCCAGAGGTAGGAGTTTTACCCAGTCAAGGTGAAGTTCCTGTGACAGCTTGACAAGAGTGGTCTTTAAAGAGCGGTTAGTTCTCTCTACCTTACCTGAAGATTGAGGGTGGTAGGGAATATGAAAATTCCAGGGGATGTCTAGGGCCTTAGATAGAATTTGAGAAACTTGGGAAGTAAATTCAGGTCCATTGTCTGACTGGAGGGAGGTAGGGACACCAAAACGGGGGATGATCTCTCTGAGGAGGAGATCAGAGACTGTCTGAGCCCTTTTGTTAGTTGTGGGAAAAGCCTCTACCCAGCCTGAGAAGGTGTCTACCAAGACCAGGAGGTACTTGACACGTTTTACAGCAGGCATGTGGGTAAAATCAAGTTGCCAGTCGGTTCCAGGTAGGGAACCTCTGGCCTGGTGGGTAGGAAAAGGAGTGTTACGATACCTTGAGTTGGGATCTGACATCTGACAGGTTTTGCAAGAAGCAGTGATAGATTTTAGGAAACTTAAGTCCTCAGGAGTAGGCCATAGGTGGGTCTTAACAAAATAAGACAACGCTTGGCTATTAGGATGAAAGAGTTGGTGAAGATAGGACAGGGTTTGACGAATGTCAGGAGGTGTAGGTGGGGATGTGGGTTGTAGTGTAAGAATCTCCTTGGGAGAGTGAGATGAGTCTAGGCCCCTAAGGGCTGCGGCTCTAGCTGCCTCATCAGCTCGGTTGTTTCCCTTGGAGACTATAGAGTCATCCGTGCGGTGGGATCTGCAGTGGACAATCCCAATAGCTGTGGGGAGATGGGAGGCCTTTAGCATGGCCATAATCTGGTTTGCATTAGTTACTGATCCTCCTTTTGTGGTAAGTAACCCGCGCTCCTTCCAGATAGCAGCATGGGACAGGAGGATATGGAAAGCATATTTGGAATCTGTGTAAACGCTGAGGGATTGTCCCTGTGCCAACTGGAAGGCACGGGTAAGGGCTATTAATTCAGCCTGTTGGTTGGTGGTATGAGCAGGAAGGGCCTGTGCCTCCACCACCTTGGTGTCAGACACTATGGCATAGCCAGCTTTCCTGACCCCTTCATGAAGAAAGGAGCTTCCATCTGTATACCAGGTAAAGGTGGCTTGAGGCAATGTGCCCTCCTGTATGTGTGAAGGATGAGGTAATAGTCCTTCTAAGGTTTCAGTGCAGGAGTGAGATAGAGAGTAGTCAGTGTTAGGTTGGGGAAGAAGATTGGAAATATTAAGAGGTGGGCATGATTGAAAGGTGAGGGTGGGGTCTTCTATTAGAGCTACCTGAAGAGAAAGAACCCTGCAGGGAGGTAGAGTCTGTAAGCCTTTATAAGTTAGGAGCTGTGACAGGCTGTGAGAAGAGAGGACAGTTATAGGCGATCCCAGGGTTAGTTTCTTTGATTCTCGAATAAGGAGTTCAGCAGCTGCTAAGGTACGAATGCATGGTGCCCATCCCTGGATGGTTGGATCTAGTCTTTTTGACAAGTATGTTACAGGTGCAAAAGATGGTCTCAGTTGATGACCTAAGACTCCAAGGGCAAATCCCTCTTTTTCAGTTACGTAGAGGGAGAAAGGACGAGTCAGGTCCGGGAGATGTAAGGCTGGTGCCTTAAGGAGAGCCTGTTGGAGCCTTTGGAAGGGCTTAGTGACAGGTTTGAGAAGAGGTTTGTGGGTGGGGCCTAATGTTGCTTCATATAAGGGGCGAGAAAGTAGGGAAAAGGAAGGAACCCAGGAACGCAAGAAGCTAGCCATTTCTAGGAATGATAGAATCTCTTCCTTTGTAGAAGGAACAGTTAGAGACTGAATCAGGTTCTTTCTATCTAAGGTAATAGCCTTGTGGGTTGGGGTAATTTCTAGTCCCAAGTAGGTGACTTGAGGTGTGGACAGTTGAACTTTAGAAGGTGAGACCCTGTAGCCCCGACTGGAAAGGAAATTTAGAAGAGCAGCTGTGTCAGCTTGGCTAATTTCTAGGGAGGGGCTACAGAGAAGGACATCATCTACATAAACTACAATCTTAGATCTAGGGAGAGATAAAGAGATTAAGTCAGAAGCTAGGGCCTGTCCAAACAGATGTGGGCTGTCCCGGAATCCCTGAGGTAGAACAGTCCAGGTAAGTTGGGTGGAAAAGTGGGTGTCAGGATCTGTCCAGGTAAAGGCAAATATGTCCTGTGACTGGGTGTCTAGAGGGATAGAGAAAAAAGCATCCTTGAGATCTAGGACTGAAAAATGAGAAGTCCCTGAGGGGATAGTAGAGAGAAGCGTGTAAGGGTTAGCTACGACAGGATGGAGGGGAACTACGGCAGAGTTAATGCGCCTGAGATCTTGAACCAGGCGATAGGTGCCATTAGGTTTCTTAACTGCCAGTATAGGGGTGTTAAAGGGGGAAGAGGTAGGTCGAAGGAGTTTTTTTCTTAAGAGGTCAGCAATGATAGGCTTAAGTCCCCTGAGGCTCTGGAGAGAAAGAGGGTATTGTGCTTGGCAGATGTACCTGGTAGAGTCCAGTAACTGGATGACAACAGGAGAATGATGTTTAGCAACAGAGGGGTTCTGGACATCCCAAACGCGGGGGTCCACCTGAGAAGCTGGTAAGGGAAATAACATGTTAATGTTAATAGGGTGATTGGCTAAAAGGAGGAGCAGAGGAACTGCTGGCGAGCTTGGGCTTAAGCGAATTGGTGGAGCAAAGGAAATAGAAGCTCCCAACTTAGCTAAAATATCTCTTCCTAATAAGGGGACAGGACATGTAGGCACTACCAAAAAGGAATGGGTGAGAGGCACACCCCTAAAAATGCAACTAAGTGGGGGAGTCTGGTGAGGAAGGTAAGGTTGTCCTCCTATCCCGACAATCGGAGAACGCGAAGGTGAAGTGGGTCCCCAAAACTCCGTCAGGACCGAGTATGTGGCCCCAGTGTCCAAGAGGAAGGAGATGGTTTTCCTGCACACCATAATCTCTACCCGTGGCTCTCTGCTAGTGATGGGCGTGGTCGGGTCAAGAGAGCTTGGGGCCCGTCAGTCCTCCATAGCCAAGCCTAGAAGGTCAGCTGAAGGGTTTTCTGGGAGCGATGTCCCTCTGTTTTGAGCAACATGAGGGCAGTCGGTCCCCCAATGTCCCTTCTGATGGCACTTGGGACATGGTCCCCTTGGCTTGCTGGGGTTAGGACAGGCTTTTACCCAATGACCATGTTGACCACATTTATAGCAGGGGCCAGGTGGTGGTCTCTGAGCCTTCGAAGACCAGCAGTCTGGGGTAGTGGCTGAGGCTGGTCGGACAGCCTTTGCCAGTATGTGGTATTTCTGTTTACGGGCTTTCTCATCTCTCTCATGGTACACTTTGAAGGCCAACGCCAAGACTTCCGCCTGTGGAGTTAGGGGCCCCCTCTCCAATCGCCTAAGTTTAGCTTTTATGTCGGGGTAGCTCTGGGAGAAAAAGTAGGTCATAAGGAGTTGCTTACCTTCTGAGCTTTCAGGGTCCAGATTAGGGCCTTTGTAAGGCGTTCTAAGAATTGAGATGGATTTTCTTGTTTATCTTGGACAACCTCCTGAAGTTTCTCAAAGTTAACCGGCTTTAACGCCGCCTTCCTCAGGCCTGCCAAAAGACATGTTATAAATCTATCTCTGGCTAAGATACCACCTGTGGAGTTATAACCCCATCGAGGGTCCTGGTCAGGAACGGCTTCTGATCCAATTGGATAAGTCCCGTCTGTTTGATGGATCTGATCTGCATGTACTTTTGCCTCATCCCAAACTCGCCTGCGTTCATCTGGAAGTAGGTTATTAGTTAAAATCATGTGTACGTCATGATAGGTAAGGCTGTAAGACTGAGAAATATATTGAAATTCTTTAATGAAGGCAGAAGAGTTAGAGGTGTAGGAGCCCAATCTTCTCTCTATCTGGGAGAGTTCACTCAGCGAGAAGGGGACGTGTACCCTGACCAAGCCATCAACACCAGCTACTTCCCGTAGGGGAAGAACAGATGCTGGTTTCAGTGTCCCTGGAGGAGAAGGGGTAGGACCCTTAGCTTTGGAACGTGTGATAGGAGGAGTGAAAGTTGGTGGCAGTGTAGGACGGTTAGCATGGCCTGTGGCTGACACGGAAGGGGGGGAGAGGTCTAGAGAGGTCGAGCCAGTGGACTCAGGGGCGCCC
Source organism: Grammomys surdaster (assembly GCF_004785775.1). Lineage (NCBI taxonomy): Eukaryota > Metazoa > Chordata > Mammalia > Rodentia > Muridae > Grammomys > Grammomys surdaster. Next base: position 5,369 of record NW_021625195.1, read on the forward strand.
TGGTGAGAAGAAGAAACTGAGGTAGCAGTTTGGGTTTTAGGCGGCATGGAAACAGGTTTGTGACGGAGGGGAGGGGGTTCGTCAGCTGGGTCTAGAGGTGTGTGGTCGTCTGGGGGTTGAGCAGGTGTCATTGCCAAGAGAACCTTAGGTGTAGAGCAGCAGGTGGAGTACATAGAAGGGGAGTAACGGAGGTAAATAAATGTACGGATATAGGGGATTTCCTTCCATTTACCGGACTGCTGGCAATATGTATTAAGACTCCGTAAAATAATGGGGTCTAGGGTGCCATTACGTGGCCACGTGGTCATCCCATTGTCTAAAGGGTACCCAATCCAGACTTTATTGCAAAGACGTATTAATTTGGAAGGCCTCAACTCAGGCGTTAATCGTAAAGATTTGAGGTTTTTCAGTAGACAGCCCAGTGGGGTGTCTGCCGGTATGGACGAAGACGATGAACCCATTGAGTGAGTTACCAAATTTAGCTTAGCGTCCTAAACTAATCTTTGGCAACAGAAATCAGGCACTGCTTATAATAATCGGGCCGTCGCGCGATTAAATAAGGGCCTCGACTGGGCTAACCCACCAGAAGTTAGCCAGTCAGGAGATAGCTCGGCTGGTACCAGCTTTTTGTGGAGCTGCAAGAGCTGAGGAGGGGTTACGAGCTATTCCGAGAGGGGAAATCACTCAATCGGCTCAAGGTCCTAGTTGAATAGCAGTTGTGGTTCGGCTAGAGGCCAGACACATGTGTTGGGGCAAAAACCAGCCCTGTGGTCCAGGAAGCGGTGGCCAGACGCAAACCCGGAGTCCAGGGCCCCTCACACGAACCAGAAGCTCCCTATGGATTAAAAGCCGGTGTGTGAATGAAATTGTGCAGTCTGGTACCTGGAAGGTGGAACCGAACCGGGGACCTGTGTGTCTGTCTGGGTATCTAGGCCACACGGCAGAGCACTGACTGGGGGAGGGGTGGGCTGAAACGGCACAGCTCACGTGGTGGAAGTTCGGTGAGTCTCAGCAGACACGGTGAAAACGGCGGGCTGCGCAGGGGTGTAGCAGTCACGGGCTGGTGGAGCTGAGGCTGAAGTGGCGGTATGGCTGCAGCGGCAGGAATGGCGGACCACGTGGGCCTCGGAGCAGCAGCAGATGAAGTCTGAGTGGTCATTGTGTCTATCTTGTACGGTCGCAGCAGCTGAGGTCCCCGAAGTCTTCGTATCCGAGTCTCGGCACCAATGAAAGGATTCGAGCACAGTTTGGACAGACAACACCAAAGCCGATCC
>NW_021625196.1:0-2436 GCF_004785775.1 Grammomys surdaster
AAGAATGTGCTGCAAATCAAGTATCTTTACAGTAGATTTGTTCAATATTTTCTATAGTTCTTTTCTGTTTAATCTACCAACTTACATGAACATTTCCTATATAACAATGAAAGATACTTGGCCGGATGGTACAAGTGTTTCTGCTTTAAACCTAACACACTTCCTAACTGAAACGTCACATGTAACATGATTTAGCTGTTTTCAGATCTGTTGTACTTGACTTTATATCTGTAAGTAAGAATGTGCTTCAAATCGCGTATCTTTACACTAGATATCTTCAATATGTTCTATACTGCTTTTCTGCTGGAATCTAGCAGCTTACATGGACATTCCACATGAAAAAGTGAAAGATACATGGCTGGATGATACAAGTGTTTCTGATTTAAACCAAACACACTTCCTAACTGAAATGTCACATGTAACATGATTTAGCTGTTTTCAGTTCTTTTGTACTTGCCTTTAGCTCTGGAAGTAAGAATGTGCTTCAATTCACATATCTTTACAATAGGTTTGTTCAATATGTTCTATAGTGCTTTTCTGCTGGAATCTAGCAACGTACATGGACATTACACATGAAACTATAAAAGCTACATGGCCTGATGGTACAAGTGTTTCTCCTTTAAACCAAGCACATTTCCTAACCTAAATGTCACATGTAACATGACTTAGCTGTTTTCAGCTCTCTCGTACTTGCCTTTAGCTCTGGAAGTAAGAATGAGCTGCAATTCGCGTATCTTTACACTAAATTTGTTCAGTACGTTCTATAGTGCTTTTGTGCTGGAAACTAGCAACGTACAAGAACATTCCCTATATAACAATAAAAGATACTTGGATGGATGGTACAAGTGTTTCTGCTTTAAACCAAACACACTTCCTACGTGAAATGACCCATGTTACATGATTTAGCTGTTTTCAGCTCTGTTGTACTTATCTTTATTTCTGGAAATAAAAATGTGCTGCAATTCGCGTATCTTTACACTAGATTTGTTCAGTACGTTTTATAGTGTTTTTCTGCTGGATTCTAGCAACGTACATGAACATTCCCTCTATAACAATGAAAGATACATGCATGAATGGATCAAGTGTTTCTGCTTTAAACCAAACACACTTCCTAACTGAAATGTCACATGTAACATAATTTAGCTGTTTTCAGCTCTGTTTTAATTGCCTTTATATCTGGAAGTAAGAATGTGCTTCAAATCACGTATCTTTAAACTAGATTTGTTCAATACGTTCTATAGTGCTTTTCTGCTGGAATCAAGCAAATTACATGGACATTCCACATGAAACAATGAAAGATACATGGCCAGATGGTACAAGTGTTTCTGCTTTAAACCAAACACACTTCCTAACTGAAATTACCCATTTAACATGATTTAGCTGTTTTCAGCTCCGTTGTACTTGCCTTTATATCTGGAAATAAGAATGTGCTGCAATTCGCATATCTTTACACTAGATTTGTTCAATATGTTCTATAGTGCTTTTCTCCTGGAATCTAGCAACTTACATGGAAATTACACATGAAACAATGAAAGATACATGGCCGGATGGTACAAGTGTTTCTGTTTAAACCAAACACCCTTCATTACTGAAATGTCCCATGTAACATGATTTAGCTGTTTTCACCTCTGTTGTACTTGCGTTTATACCTGGAAGTAAGAATGTACTGCAATTCGAATATCTTTACACTAGGTTTGTTGAATACGTTCTATAGTGCTTTTCTGCTTGAACCTAGCAACTTCCATGGAAATTACACATGAAACAATGAAAGATACATGGCCGGATGATACAAGTGTTTCTGTTTAAACCAAACACACTGCCTAACTTAAATTTCCCATTTAACATGATTTAGCTGTTTTCAGCTCCTTTGTACTTGCCTTTATATCTGGAAGTAAGAATGTGCTGCAATTCGCGTATCTTTACACTAGATTTGTTCAATATGTTCTATAGTGCTTTTCTGCTGGAATCTAGCAACGTACATGTACATTACACATGAAACTATAAAAGATACATGGCCTGATGGTACAAGTGTTTCTCCTTTAAACCAAGCACACTTCCTAACCTAAATGTCACATGTAACATGACTTAGCTGTTTTCAGCTCTGTTGTACTTGCCTTTACCTCTGGAAGTAAGAATGAGCTGCAATTCGCGTATCTTTACACTAGATTTGTTCAGTACGTTCTATAGTGCTTTTCTGCTGGAATCTAGCAACATACATGAACATTCCCGATATAACAATGAAAGATACTTGGATGGATGGTACAAGTGTTTCTGCTTTAAACCAAACACACTTCCTAACTGAAATGTCACATGTACCAAGATTCAGCTGTTTTCAGCTCTGTTGTACTTGCCTGTAGCTCTGGAAGTAAGAATGTGCTTCAAATCACGTATCTTTACACTAGATTTGTTCAATACGTTCTATAGTGCTTTTCTGCT
>NW_021625197.1:0-1076 GCF_004785775.1 Grammomys surdaster
ATCTTTACACTAGATTTGTTCAATACGTTCTATAGTGCTTTTCTGCTGGAATCTAGCAACTTACATGGACTTTCCACATGCAACAATGAAAGATACAAGGCCGGATGGTACAAGTGTTTCTCATTTAAACCAAACACACTTCCTAACTGAAATGTCCCATGTAACATGATTTAGCTATTTTCAGCTCCGTTTTACTTGCCTTTATATCTGGAAGTAAGAATGTGCGTCAAATCACGTATCTTTAAACTAGATTTGTTCAATACGTTCTATAGTGCTTTTCTGCTGGAATCTAGCAACTTACATGGACATTCCACATGAAACAATGAAAGATACATGGCCAGATGTTACAAGTGTTGCTGCTTTAAACCAAACACACTGCCTAACTTAAATTTCCCATTTAACATGATTTAGCTGTTTTCAGCTCCGTTGTACTTGCCTTTATATCTGGAAGTAAGAATGTGCTGCAATTCGCGTATCTCTACACTAGATTTGTTCAATACTTTCTACAGTGCTTTTCTGCTGGAATCTAGCAACTTACATGGACATTCCACATGCAACAATGAAAGATACATGGCCGGATGGTACAAGTGTTTCTCATTTAAACCCAACACACTTCTTACCTGAAATGTCCCATGTAACATGATTTAGCTATTTTCAGCTCCCTTGTACTTGCCTTTATATATGGAAGTAAGAATGTGCTGCAAATCAAGTATCTTTACACTAGAATTGTTCAATACGTTTTATAGTGCTTTTCTGCTGGAATCTAGCAACTTACATGACATTCCACATGAAACAATGAAAGATACATTGCCAGATGTTACATTGTTTCTGCTTTAAACCAAACACACTTCATTACTGAAATGTCCCATGTAACATGATTTAGCTGTTTTCACCTCTGTTGTACTTGCCTTTATATCTGGAAGTAAGAATGTACTGCAATTCGAATATCTTTACACTAGGTTTGTTCAATACGTTCTATAGTGCTTTTCTGCTTGAATCTAGCAACTTCCATGGAAATTACACATGAAACAATGAAATATACAGGGCCGGATGGTACAAGTGTTTCTGCTTTAAAC
>NW_021625198.1:0-1551 GCF_004785775.1 Grammomys surdaster
CGGGAGTAGCAGAACTTACAGAATGATTCTCTCTTTCTATGTATACATATAAAATCAAGATTTCTTAGAATGACTTAGAGGCTGTACTATCTGGTTTTGTGTCAACTTGACACAAGCTGGAGTCATCACAGAGAAAGGAGCTTCAGTTGAGGAAATGCCTCCATGAGATCCAGCTGTAAGGCATTCTCTCAATTAGTGATCAAGGGTGGGAAGGCCCATTGTGGGTGGTGCCATCCCTGGGCTGGTAGTCTTGGGTCCTATAAGAAAGCAAGCTGAGCAAGGCAGGGGAAGCAAGCCAGGAAGTAAAATCCCTCCATGGCCTCTGCATCAGCTCCTGCTTCCTGACCTGCTTGAGTTCCAGTCCTGACTTCCTTTGGTGATGAACATCAATGTGGAAGTGTAAGCTGAATAAATCCTTTCCTTTTCAACTTGCTTCTTGGTCATGATGTTTGTGCAGGAATAGAAACTCTGACTAAGACAGAGGCTATGGTGCAACTCATCCAACAATGGCTATGATAGGGAAAATCCAACAATCCAGAAGTTGCTCAGTTCACGAGGCTGGATGTCTCAGTGGGTTTTCTGTAGACACTGGAATCCCAAAGAAGTAGGCACTAATGCCAGTGGGGGAATGGACTCGGGCAAGGCGAGGACAGAGAGGCAAAGAGCAGAAGCTTCCTTTCTCCATGTCCTTGTACAGGCTCCCATCAGAAGGTGTGGCACAGAGTAAAGGTGAGTCTTCCTGCCTTAAGATCTGGATCAAAAGTGTGTGTGTGTGTGTGTGTCTACCTCAAAGATCTGGACTAGAAGTGGATTCATCCACTTCAAACTGAGCAAAAGAGTCAGAGATGTGGCTGCATACAAGGCAGTGCCAGGCTCATGCTAAATCTCACAGGGCATGTACCCTCTAACATTAGGAAAGATGGCCGCCAGCCATGGAGCTGCTTACATCCTGGTGAGGTCATCAGACAAGATGGAGAAGAGCTATGTGGTTGCTATTTAAAAAACATCTGCTTTCCTAGTAGATCTATTATGTTTTTAATGAATGAGAGTTGAATCCAAGTTACACACACACTCGCACACATACACACACGCACACGTGCACACACACAAACATATGCTAAAGAAGAGTTGAATCACATATATACATATATATGTATATGTTTTTAATTATAAGCCTTTTGTTATAAGTTTAATGCCAATTTTGTTACAAATTTTGTAGATTTTTGGACCATACACAACTGAAGCTGTGAATCCTGAGACAGAATTTATAGCATAGTTTTAAGGAATTATTTTTGAGAGAATAGCAGAGAGAAAGCATAAAGATAAAAAGTTTTTAAGAGTGAGAAGCAGAACCTTAGAGATAAGCATTGGGATCGTTTGTTTATGGGAGACAGAAGTTGTCAGAATCTTTGAGAATTTGGAAATCAAGTGTGCCAATTTTTTGACTATTGATCTATATTGAGACCAAGCTGCAGTAATAAAACCAGAGTCCATGGAGGAAGACAGAGAGAGAGAGAGAGAGAGAGAGAGAGAGAGAGAGAGAGAGAGAGA
>NW_021625199.1:0-1551 GCF_004785775.1 Grammomys surdaster
TCTCTCTCTCTCTCTCTCTCTCTCTCTCTCTCTCTCTCTCTCTCTCTGTCTTCCTCCATGGACTCTGGTTTTATTACTGCAGCTTGGTCTCAATATAGATCAATAGTCAAAAAATTGGCACACTTGATTTCCAAATTCTCAAAGATTCTGACAACTTCTGTCTCCCATAAACAAACGATCCCAATGCTTATCTCTAAGGTTCTGCTTCTCACTCTTAAAAACTTTTTATCTTTATGCTTTCTCTCTGCTATTCTCTCAAAAATAATTCCTTAAAACTATGCTATAAATTCTGTCTCAGGATTCACAGCTTCAGTTGTGTATGGTCCAAAAATCTACAAAATTTGTAACAAAATTGGCATTAAACTTATAACAAAAGGCTTATAATTAAAAACATATACATATATATGTATATATGTGATTCAACTCTTCTTTAGCATATGTTTGTGTGTGTGCACGTGTGCGTGTGTGTATGTGTGCGAGTGTGTGTGTAACTTGGATTCAACTCTCATTCATTAAAAACATAATAGATCTACTAGGAAAGCAGATGTTTTTTAAATAGCAACCACATAGCTCTTCTCCATCTTGTCTGATGACCTCACCAGGATGTAAGCAGCTCCATGGCTGGCGGCCATCTTTCCTAATGTTAGAGGGTACATGCCCTGTGAGATTTAGCATGAGCCTGGCACTGCCTTGTATGCAGCCACATCTCTGACTCTTTTGCTCAGTTTGAAGTGGATGAATCCACTTCTAGTCCAGATCTTTGAGGTAGACACACACACACACACACACTTTTGATCCAGATCTTAAGGCAGGAAGACTCACCTTTACTCTGTGCCACACCTTCTGATGGGAGCCTGTACAAGGACATGGAGAAAGGAAGCTTCTGCTCTTTGCCTCTCTGTCCTCGCCTTGCCCGAGTCCATTCCCCCACTGGCATTAGTGCCTACTTCTTTGGGATTCCAGTGTCTACAGAAAACCCACTGAGACATCCAGCCTCGTGAACTGAGCAACTTCTGGATTGTTGGATTTTCCCTATCATAGCCATTGTTGGATGAGTTGCACCATAGCCTCTGTCTTAGTCAGAGTTTCTATTCCTGCACAAACATCATGACCAAGAAGCAAGTTGAAAAGGAAAGGATTTATTCAGCTTACACTTCCACATTGATGTTCATCACCAAAGGAAGTCAGGACTGGAACTCAAGCAGGTCAGGAAGCAGGAGCTGATGCAGAGGCCATGGAGGGATTTTACTTCCTGGCTTGCTTCCCCTGCCTTGCTCAGCTTGCTTTCTTATAGGACCCAAGACTACCAGCCCAGGGATGGCACCACCCACAATGGGCCTTCCCACCCTTGATCACTAATTGAGAGAATGCCTTACAGCTGGATCTCATGGAGGCATTTCCTCAACTGAAGCTCCTTTCTCTGTGATGACTCCAGCTTGTGTCAAGTTGACACAAAACCAGATAGTACAGCCTCTAAGTCATTCTAAGAAATCTTGATTTTATATGTATACATAGAAAGAGAGAATCATTCTGTAAGTTCTGCTACTCCCG
>NW_021625200.1:0-5983 GCF_004785775.1 Grammomys surdaster
GAGAGAGAGAGAGAGAGAGAGAGAGAGAGAGAGAGAGAGAGAGAGAGGTGTATACGTGTGTATGCGTCCATTGGGTGTGTGCACATCTAGGGCCAGAATGCTTGAAACCTTGGTTTTTCCTTTATTTACGTCCCAAATGCTGCCCCTCTTCCTGATCGCCCCTCACAGAGTCCCTCCCCCCATGCCCCATCTCCTTCTCCTCTGAGAGGGCGGGGCCCTCTGGGTGTCTCCTCTGAGAGGGCGGGGCCCTCTGGGTATCTCCCTATCCCGGCACATCAAGTCTCCACCACACAAGATGCATCCTCTCCCACAGAGGCCAGGCAAGCTACCGTGGAGACCGAGCTGCACCTCTGCTACATGTGTGTGACAGGTCTCGTTCCCGCCTGTGTGTGCTTTTGGTTGGTGGCTCAGTGTATGAGAACTCCCAAGGGTCCAGGTTAGTTGACTCCATTGGTCTTCCTGTGGGGTTCCCATCCATTCCAGGGACTTCAGTCCTTCCCCTAACTCTTCCACAATAGTCCCCAACCTCTGTCCAATGTTTGGCTGTGGGTCTTGGCATTTGCTTCAGTCACCTGCTGATGGAACTTCTCAGAGGACAGTTATGCTAGACTCCTGTCTCCAAGCACAACACAGCATCATTAATAAAGTCAGAGTGTAACTCTGAGTTTCACCATACCAACATCCTCTCAGCTGAGATCTAGACAGGCTGCTGATTGCATCATATTACAATTTCACTTATAAAAGGAAGTTCTTTAAGAAAAGTAAAGTAGCTCATAAACTTTTGTGCTTAAATTTTAAATTTTAACCTATACTTGATCTTTATTTACACTTTGTTAAAAAGTGTATATATCATATATGTATATATATACATACATATTATATATATATGATGAAATAGACACACAAGGATATACATATATATATATATGTGTGTGATTGTTTGTATATGTTTAGCCCAGGTACTGGCACTATTAGGAGGTGTGGCCTTGTTGGAGTAGGTGTGTGACTGTGGGCTTTAAGACCCTCATCCTAGCTGTCTGGAAGTCTGTATTCTGCTAGCAGCTTTTAGATGAAGATGTAGAACTCTCAGCTCCTCCTGCACTGTGTCTGCCTGGATGCTGTCATGCTCCTACCTTGATGATACTGGACTGAACCTCTGAACCTGGAAGCCAGCGCTAATTAAATGTTATCTTTATAAGAGTTGCCTTGGTCATGGTGTCTGTTCACAGCAGTAAACCCCTAAGACAGTGTGTAAATATAAACACACACATGTATACATGTATATGATGTCTTTGTAACCACATCTAATCAGGCTCCTGGTTGCAGTGCTGGGCTGTTTCCCCTCAGCCACTGTCAGCGTCAGACATTCTGAGAAAAGCCTCATCCCATGGAGAAACAACTGATAGCATAATCCCAAGACGGCTGATCAGTGATGTCTTCAGAGAAAATTAAACAGGGGATGTGATCGGGAAGGAACTGAGAGCATGCTGCCCATGATCACAAATTCCCAGAAGCCTGTGACTTAGAAGACCGAGATAGGAGGGTTGTGAGTCTGTGTGGCCGAGGTAGACAGTGAGACTCTGTCTGCAGATGGGTATCAGCTGAGTGTTGTGCTGCACACCGTTAATCCCAGCACTTGGGAGGCGGAGCAGGCAGATCTCTGTGAACTCAAGGTTGTCCTGATCTACACACTGCCCAAAGGAAACATGGAGAGAGGAGGGTTTGTATCCCCTTCATTTCACAGGTTACACTCCATTATGACAGAAAGCCAAGGCAGGAACGTAAGGCAGGAACTTGAAGCAGAAACCAATTTGGTTTATGAAGCAGAACACAACTGGGTACAGAGAGAATAGAGCGGTAATGGCCGCAAGTAGTTTGTTTGTTTGTTTGTTTGTTTGTTTGTTTGAGAATTATAGAAGTGTTTGGAACTTTTGACCTGTAGAAGTCATGGAGTGCTCAGAGGTGAATGGGGCTGTTCTGTAGGAGTCTTGGAAGATAAAAAAAAAACTGAAAGAAATGCAGACAGTGGAGGCCTGGCTTGTGAGCTTCAGAGGGAAGTTTGAGAGCTCATCAAATACTCTGCTGAGGCCAATGTACTTCAGTGTAGAGTCTGTGGAAGCAAAACTTTGCTTTTTAAATGCTGGTTGCCAAAGCTGCACAATCCACCATGATTAGTAAGAGACCAACATCACTGAGGCAAAATCTCGTGGGAAGCATTTACGCTCAACACAGAATCATTTGTCTACTTGGGGTCAGGGCCAAGGCGGCACCTCAAGATGGCAACCAGAGCTGGCAATGTGTACGACTCCCATGTAATACTGGTTTTAAAGGCACGAGAGACGAGATCAAATGGGTCATCAAGTGGTCGAGGCTTGGCATCTTGTGGCAGGTTCAGAGTTCCCGAGGAGAGGCCAAGAGAGGCCATTGGTAAAGGCGAAACCTCGTTCACAGTGTATACCCCTGCATACTGAAGATGAAGGGAACATGGGACATCGGCCAGGACAGCAGCAGGTGTGGAGCAGAGCATACAGACGAGCTGTGTGTGCAGCAGACTGCAGAGCTGAGCAGATAGGACAGCACAGGAGGCCAGAGGGTTATGAGGAAGTTCCACATATTGGACACTGAGCTACAGAATTTGCAATACTGGATTTTTGTTTTTCTCTTAATATGAATGTTCCCATGGAATGCTTCTTCCCTTTTGGAATAAAAGTACATAGCTTTTTAAAATTTAGATTATACATGTGTGTGTATGTGTCTCTCTCTCTCTCTGTGTGTGTGTGTGTGTGTGTGTGTGTGTGTGTGTGTGTGTGTGTGTCTGTGTATAACTGTGAGGATTTTACCAGCATGTATGTATGTGCACCACATGCATTCCTGGTGCTGGAGGAGTTCAGAAGATGTAGCAGATGCCCTAGAACTGCAGTTACAGATTGCTGTGAGTTGTCATCTGGGTGCTGAGAAGAAACTCTGTGTCCTTGCAAGAGCAGCCAGTGTACTTCAGAACCGAATCATCCATCCAACCCTACATAGTTTGTATTTTATTTTACAGGAGTTCAGTGTCAAGAGACTTTGAACATTTACAGAGACACTGAAGTTGTAAAGTACTGAAACTTTTTAAAGACCGTAGGACTTTAAAATTGGGTTGTGCTAATTTATGTTGTCATAGTAACATGAAATCAAGGGAATGAGAAACAAAATGCTGTGACTTAGAGATGTTTGTGTGTCGAGTTGACAAGTGATGGAATGTCCTGGTTGGTTAAGATGCCAACCTGGCACAGTCCAGAGTCATGTGAGGGAACCTCAAGGGAGAAAGATTAATCGGTCTGTGGGCACATCTATGAAGCATTTTTCTGATAGTAGATGAATGTGAGAGGGCCCAGACCACTATGGGTAGAAATGTTCCTTGGGCAGGGAGTCCTGGGTAGTATTTTTAAAAGCTAATTCTAGGACAGGTGTGGTGACATTTGTCTTAAATTCTAGCACCACATTAGCCGGGCGGTGGTGGCGCACACCTTTAATCCCAGCACTTGGGAGGCAGAGGCAGGCGGATTTCTGAGTTCGAGAGTTCGAGGCTAGCCTGGTCTACAGCGTGAGTTCCAGGACAGCCAGGGCTACACAGAGAAACCCTGTCTCGAAAAACAAAAAAAAACAAAACAAAAAAAAAAAATTCTAGCACCACAGAGGCGGAGACAGGTGGATCTCTGGGTTTGAGATCAGCTTGGTATAAAGAGCAAGTTCTAGGACATCCAGGGCTCACGGAAGTTTTTCCATTTGTATATGAGGCTGGTCTCGAACTCAGCGATCAGCCTGCCTCTGCTTCTCAAGCGCTGGGATTAAAGGCATGGTTCGCCACCTCCAGCCTGAGATACCCTGTCTTGAAAACAAGAAAAAAGCTTCTAGGAGTAAGACAGAAATGCTTACTGCAAGACTGCAAGCCAGTCAGCAATGCTCCTCCATGGTCCCTGCCCTGACTTCCCTCAGGGATGAAGTATTAATCCAGAAGTAGAACCTGATTTGATGGCTAATCTTGGCTGACAACTGACTACTTATGGAATCAATAAAACCCAAGCACCTGGGCAAGCCCGTGAGAGGGTTTCTTGATTATATACCTGAAGCGGGGAGACCCTCCTTAAATCTGAGACACAGCCTTCTGGTGGCAGCCCACACAAAAGGACACAGAAGAAGGAAGCGTTTGTTTTTTGCCTGCTTGCCCTAACGTTTGCTGCCAGGTTCATCTGTCCTGTGGCTGAGGCATTACTCCACGGGTAGAAGAACTTCCTTCTCTGGAATTCCAACTTAGACTGTCAGAAAGGCTTCCTGGAGGACTGGACATCTGAGCTTGTCTTCAAGGGTGAGAGGGCCAGCTGAGTGAGGGAGGGCGGTGTCCCAAGCAAGGATTACCACAGCAAGGAGCGGAGCCAGGCAGTCCCAGGGACAGGCTTCCCCATCACACCTGCTCACCCTCACCCACCAGCCTGCAAGCAAGGCGCTTCTGTGAGAAGGATCCAAACTAAAAGCATTTTGAATAAAACTTCCATTTTGAGTAAGCAGCAAGTTAAGCTTTGAGTTCACAAAACTTCTCTGGGTAACTGGCATGCGGTTACCCAGAGAAAGAAAGAGACATGTATGTAGATAGCTGAAAACATGCTTAGAATGTTGAGACATGAATTTTAGGCAAGATGCCCCACCACCTTTGAAAACCCCAACCAATGGGAACAGGATAAATGTACCACAAACACATGCTCTAAGGAAGTCCCCTATCCCTAACTCCTTTTAGGTAGGATAGCTTGGCACAGATGTTTGTGGATTTCAGGCTTAAAATTTCTGTAGAATCATAGCTTGGGGTCTCAGTTCAACACCTGGGTCTTTTATGTGGCCCTAAACAGTGAGTAATGGACTGATAGGGTACATGTTTGTCATCTGTTTAAATAGTTACTAAGATGAAAGTTCAAAGACACAGTCAGCTCCCGAGCCTGTGCTGTTGTCCCTGACTGGCGGTTCTTGCTGCATAATTCAAATAAAGACATTGCTTTGCTGGCCTCCTGTGACTTGGGTTTGTTTTGGTTTTTCAGGTACCAACAATTTTACATAAACATCATTCTCTTATTTTCTTTACTTCTATTTTTATATTTTTGGGGGGCTGAGGAGATATCTTAGATGTTAATAGCACCCACCTCAAAGGATCTCAAAGAACTCACATTTGCTTATAATCAGTTCCAGGTGATTTAATACCTTCCTGTCTCCAAAGACCCCTGCACTGACTTGCACGAACCCAATCAGACACAATTATACACATGACTTCAAATTTCAATAATTATTATAAAAAGTTCTTTCTCAGACTGAGAATTGAACCTAAGGTGTTGTCCAGTCTAGACACGTACTCCCCAACTCAGCTGTATCCCTGCCTTTGTTTTGTTTGTTTTGAGACAGTCATGTAACCTAGACAGACCTCCAAACTTGCTAGCTGAGGGTAACTGTTGGATACTCTTGGTTGTACCTTGACTCCATTTAGAATGGGTTACAATCCAGAAATGGAGGCCACACCTGGGAGAGGACACTTTTGCTTAGTTTGAAGTGGATGAATCCACTTCTAGTCCAGATCTTTGTCCAGAAAGACACACACACACTTTTGATCCAGATCTTAAGGCAGGAAGACTCACCTTTACTCTGTGCCACACCTTCTGATGGGAGCCTGTACAAGGACATGGAGAAAGGAAGCTTCTGCTCTTTGCCTGCCTATCGTCGCCTTGCCCGAGTCCATTCCCCCACTGGCATTAGCGCCTACTTCTTTAGGATTCCAGTGTCTACAGAAAACCCACTGAGACATCCAGCCTTGTGAACTGAGCAACTTCTGGATTGTTGGATTTTCCCTATCATAGCCATTGTTGGATGAGTTGCACCATAGCCTCTAAGCCATTCTAAGAAATCTTGATTTTATGTGTATACATAGAAAGAGAGAATCATTCTGTAAGTTCTGCTACTCCCG
>NW_021625201.1:0-5983 GCF_004785775.1 Grammomys surdaster
CGGGAGTAGCAGAACTTACAGAATGATTCTCTCTTTCTATGTATACACATAAAATCAAGATTTCTTAGAATGGCTTAGAGGCTATGGTGCAACTCATCCAACAATGGCTATGATAGGGAAAATCCAACAATCCAGAAGTTGCTCAGTTCACAAGGCTGGATGTCTCAGTGGGTTTTCTGTAGACACTGGAATCCTAAAGAAGTAGGCGCTAATGCCAGTGGGGGAATGGACTCGGGCAAGGCGACGATAGGCAGGCAAAGAGCAGAAGCTTCCTTTCTCCATGTCCTTGTACAGGCTCCCATCAGAAGGTGTGGCACAGAGTAAAGGTGAGTCTTCCTGCCTTAAGATCTGGATCAAAAGTGTGTGTGTGTCTTTCTGGACAAAGATCTGGACTAGAAGTGGATTCATCCACTTCAAACTAAGCAAAAGTGTCCTCTCCCAGGTGTGGCCTCCATTTCTGGATTGTAACCCATTCTAAATGGAGTCAAGGTACAACCAAGAGTATCCAACAGTTACCCTCAGCTAGCAAGTTTGGAGGTCTGTCTAGGTTACATGACTGTCTCAAAACAAACAAAACAAAGGCAGGGATACAGCTGAGTTGGGGAGTACGTGTCTAGACTGGACAACACCTTAGGTTCAATTCTCAGTCTGAGAAAGAACTTTTTATAATAATTATTGAAATTTGAAGTCATGTGTATAATTGTGTCTGATTGGGTTCGTGCAAGTCAGTGCAGGGGTCTTTGGAGACAGGAAGGTATTAAATCACCTGGAACTGATTATAAGCAAATGTGAGTTCTTTGAGATCCTTTGAGGTGGGTGCTATTAACATCTAAGATATCTCCTCAGCCCCCCAAAAATATAAAAATAGAAGTAAAGAAAATAAGAGAATGATGTTTATGTAAAATTGTTGGTACCTGAAAAACCAAAACAAACCCAAGTCACAGGAGGCCAGCAAAGCAATGTCTTTATTTGAATTATGCAGCAAGAACCGCCAGTCAGGGACAACAGCACAGGCTCGGGAGCTGACTGTGTCTTTGAACTTTCATCTTAGTAACTATTTAAACAGATGACAAACATGTACCCTATCAGTCCATTACTCACTGTTTAGGGCCACATAAAAGACCCAGGTGTTGAACTGAGACCCCAAGCTATGATTCTACAGAAATTTTAAGCCTGAAATCCACAAACATCTGTGCCAAGCTATCCTACCTAAAAGGAGTTAGGGATAGGGGACTTCCTTAGAGCATGTGTTTGTGGTACATTTATCCTGTTCCCATTGGTTGGGGTTTTCAAAGGTGGTGGGGCATCTTGCCTAAAATTCATGTCTCAACATTCTAAGCATGTTTTCAGCTATCTACATACATGTCTCTTTCTTTCTCTGGGTAACCGCATGCCAGTTACCCAGAGAAGTTTTGTGAACTCAAAGCTTAACTTGCTGCTTACTCAAAATGGAAGTTTTATTCAAAATGCTTTTAGTTTGGATCCTTCTCACAGAAGCGCCTTGCTTGCAGGCTGGTGGGTGAGGGTGAGCAGGTGTGATGGGGAAGCCTGTCCCTGGGACTGCCTGGCTCCGCTCCTTGCTGTGGTAATCCTTGCTTGGGACACCGCCCTCCCTCACTCAGCTGGCCCTCTCACCCTTGAAGACAAGCTCAGATGTCCAGTCCTCCAGGAAGCCTTTCTGACAGTCTAAGTTGGAATTCCAGAGAAGGAAGTTCTTCTACCCGTGGAGTAATGCCTCAGCCACAGGACAGATGAACCTGGCAGCAAACGTTAGGGCAAGCAGGCAAAAAACAAACGCTTCCTTCTTCTGTGTCCTTTTGTGTGGGCTGCCACCAGAAGGCTGTGTCTCAGATTTAAGGAGGGTCTCCCCGCTTCAGGTATATAATCAAGAAACCCTCTCACGGGCTTGCCCAGGTGCTTGGGTTTTATTGATTCCATAAGTAGTCAGTTGTCAGCCAAGATTAGCCATCAAATCAGGTTCTACTTCTGGATTAATACTTCATCCCTGAGGGAAGTCAGGGCAGGGACCATGGAGGAGCATTGCTGACTGGCTTGCAGTCTTGCAGTAAGCATTTCTGTCTTACTCCTAGAAGCTTTTTTCTTGTTTTCAAGACAGGGTATCTCAGGCTGGAGGTGGCGAACCATGCCTTTAATCCCAGCGCTTGAGAAGCAGAGGCAGGCTGATCGCTGAGTTCGAGACCAGCCTCATATACAAATGGAAAAACTTCCGTGAGCCCTGGATGTCCTAGAACTTGCTCTTTATACCAAGCTGATCTCAAACCCAGAGATCCACCTGTCTCCGCCTCTGTGGTGCTAGAATTTTTTTTTTTTGTTTTGTTTTTTTTTGTTTTTCGAGACAGGGTTTCTCTGTGTAGCCCTGGCTGTCCTGGAACTCACGCTGTAGACCAGGCTAGCCTCGAACTCTCGAACTCAGAAATCCGCCTGCCTCTGCCTCCCAAGTGCTGGGATTAAAGGTGTGCGCCACCACCGCCCGGCTAATGTGGTGCTAGAATTTAAGACAAATGTCACCACACCTGTCCTAGAATTAGCTTTTAAAAATACTACCCAGGACTCCCTGCCCAAGGAACATTTCTACCCATAGTGGTCTGGGCCCTCTCACATTCATCTACTATCAGAAAAATGCTTCATAGATGTGCCCACAGACCGATTAATCTTTCTCCCTTGAGGTTCCCTCACATGACTCTGGACTGTGCCAGGTTGGCATCTTAACCAACCAGGACATTCCATCACTTGTCAACTCGACACACAAACATCTCTAAGTCACAGCATTTTGTTTCTCATTCCCTTGATTTCATGTTACTATGACAACATAAATTAGCACAACCCAATTTTAAAGTCCTACGGTCTTTAAAAAGTTTCAGTACTTTACAACTTCAGTGTCTCTGTAAATGTTCAAAGTCTCTTGACACTGAACTCCTGTAAAATAAAATACAAACTATGTAGGGTTGGATGGATGATTCGGTTCTGAAGTACACTGGCTGCTCTTGCAAGGACACAGAGTTTCTTCTCAGCACCCAGATGACAACTCACAGCAATCTGTAACTGCAGTTCTAGGGCATCTGCTACATCTTCTGAACTCCTCCAGCACCAGGAATGCATGTGGTGCACATACATACATGCTGGTAAAATCCTCACAGTTATACACAGACACACACACACACACACACACACACACACACACACACACACACACAGAGAGAGAGAGAGACACATACACACACATGTATAATCTAAATTTTAAAAAGCTATGTACTTTTATTCCAAAAGGGAAGAAGCATTCCATGGGAACATTCATATTAAGAGAAAAACAAAAATCCAGTATTGCAAATTCTGTAGCTCAGTGTCCAATATGTGGAACTTCCTCATAACCCTCTGGCCTCCTGTGCTGTCCTATCTGCTCAGCTCTGCAGTCTGCTGCACACACAGCTCGTCTGTATGCTCTGCTCCACACCTGCTGCTGTCCTGGCCGATGTCCCATGTTCCCTTCATCTTCAGTATGCAGGGGTATACACTGTGAACGAGGTTTCGCCTTTACCAATGGCCTCTCTTGGCCTCTCCTCGGGAACTCTGAACCTGCCACAAGATGCCAAGCCTCGACCACTTGATGACCCATTTGATCTCGTCTCTCGTGCCTTTAAAACCAGTATTACATGGGAGTCGTACACATTGCCAGCTCTGGTTGCCATCTTGAGGTGCCGCCTTGGCCCTGACCCCAAGTAGACAAATGATTCTGTGTTGAGCGTAAATGCTTCCCACGAGATTTTGCCTCAGTGATGTTGGTCTCTTACTAATCATGGTGGATTGTGCAGCTTTGGCAACCAGCATTTAAAAAGCAAAGTTTTGCTTCCACAGACTCTACACTGAAGTACATTGGCCTCAGCAGAGTATTTGATGAGCTCTCAAACTTCCCTCTGAAGCTCACAAGCCAGGCCTCCACTGTCTGCATTTCTTTCAGTTTTTTTTTTATCTTCCAAGACTCCTACAGAACAGCCCCATTCACCTCTGAGCACTCCATGACTTCTACAGGTCAAAAGTTCCAAACACTTCTATAATTCTCAAACAAACAAACAAACAAACAAACAAACAAACTACTTGCGGCCATTACCGCTCTATTCTCTCTGTACCCAGTTGTGTTCTGCTTCATAAACCAAATTGGTTTCTGCTTCAAGTTCCTGCCTTACGTTCCTGCCTTGGCTTTCTGTCATAATGGAGTGTAACCTGTGAAATGAAGGGGATACAAACCCTCCTCTCTCCATGTTTCCTTTGGGCAGTGTGTAGATCAGGACAACCTTGAGTTCACAGAGATCTGCCTGCTCCGCCTCCCAAGTGCTGGGATTAACGGTGTGCAGCACAACACTCAGCTGATACCCATCTGCAGACAGAGTCTCACTGTCTACCTCGGCCACACAGACTCACAACCCTCCTATCTCGGTCTTCTAAGTCACAGGCTTCTGGGAATTTGTGATCATGGGCAGCATGCTCTCAGTTCCTTCCCGATCACATCCCCTGTTTAATTTTCTCTGAAGACATCACTGATCAGCCGTCTTGGGATTATGCTATCAGTTGTTTCTCCATGGGATGAGGCTTTTCTCAGAATGTCTGACGCTGACAGTGGCTGAGGGGAAACAGCCCAGCACTGCAACCAGGAGCCTGATTAGATGTGGTTACAAAGACATCATATACATGTATACATGTGTGTGTTTATATTTACACACTGTCTTAGGGGTTTACTGCTGTGAACAGACACCATGACCAAGGCAACTCTTATAAAGATAACATTTAATTAGCGCTGGCTTCCAGGTTCAGAGGTTCAGTCCAGTATCATCAAGGTAGGAGCATGACAGCATCCAGGCAGACACAGTGCAGGAGGAGCTGAGAGTTCTACATCTTCATCTAAAAGCTGCTAGCAGAATACAGACTTCCAGACAGCTAGGATGAGGGTCTTAAAGCCCACAGTCACACACCTACTCCAACAAGGCCACACCTCCTAATAGTGCCAGTACCTGGGCTAAACATATACAAACAATCACACACATATATATATATATGTATATCCTTGTGTGTCTATTTCATCATATATATATAATATGTATGTATATATATACATATATGATATATACACTTTTTAACAAAGTGTAAATAAAGATCAAGTATAGGTTAAAATTTAAAATTTAAGCACAAAAGTTTATGAGCTACTTTACTTTTCTTAAAGAACTTCCTTTTATAAGTGAAATTGTAATATGATGCAATCAGCAGCCTGTCTAGATCTCAGCTGAGAGGATGTTGGTATGGTGAAACTCAGAGTTACACTCTGACTTTATTAATGATGCTGTGTTGTGCTTGGAGACAGGAGTCTAGCATAACTGTCCTCTGAGAAGTTCCATCAGCAGGTGACTGAAGCAAATGCCAAGACCCACAGCCAAACATTGGACAGAGGTTGGGGACTATTGTGGAAGAGTTAGGGGAAGGACTGAAGTCCCTGGAATGGATGGGAACCCCACAGGAAGACCAATGGAGTCAACTAACCTGGACCCTTGGGAGTTCTCATACACTGAGCCACCAACCAAAAGCACACACAGGCGGGAACGAGACCTGTCACACACATGTAGCAGAGGTGCAGCTCGGTCTCCACGGTAGCTTGCCTGGCCTCTGTGGGAGAGGATGCATCTTGTGTGGTGGAGACTTGATGTGCCGGGATAGGGAGATACCCAGAGGGCCCCGCCCTCTCAGAGGAGACACCCAGAGGGCCCCGCCCTCTCAGAGGAGAAGGAGATGGGGCATGGGGGGAGGGACTCTGTGAGGGGCGATCAGGAAGAGGGGCAGCATTTGGGACGTAAATAAAGGAAAAACCAAGGTTTCAAGCATTCTGGCCCTAGATGTGCACACACCCAATGGACGCATACACACGTATACACCTCTCTCTCTCTCTCTCTCTCTCTCTCTCTCTCTCTCTCTCTCTCTC
>NW_021625202.1:0-8829 GCF_004785775.1 Grammomys surdaster
TTGGTTCCCCTCGCCCCCACGAATAACCGAGTCCCGCAGGCCGGGCAGGTGGCGCCCAACGTGGGGCTCGAGGCACGAACCTCTCCGGACGGACACCCCAAGAGAAAGCAGCTGCGACATCGTTGAAGAGAGAGGCAGTCGTCGCCGCCCTAGACCTGCCGACCTCGGTGAGTTTTACTTTCATTCCGTCCCATAGAAATGGGCCATTCATTGTCAAAGGAGGCGAGTTTCATTAAGGGCCTCAAAGATGCACTCAGAGAGAGAGGAATCAGGGTAAAGAAAAAGGATCTCGTAAAATTTTTTATTTTTGTTGATGAAAAATGTCCTTGGTTTATGATTGATGGACCAACTATACATCCAAAGAAATGGCAGAAAGTTGGACGAGAATTAAATGAAAAAATAGCCAAGGATAAAGATGAGGGAATAACAAAGACAATATTTTCTTTTTGGGGTTTAATTAGAGATGTCATTGAGGATGCTCAGGGAGATGAGGGAAAGCACCAACTGCTTTCGGTGGCTGAATATTGTCTTAGCCAGTCTCGTCCTGGGTCGCGAAATTCTAATCGTGACCAAGATCCATCAGACACCTTGACCAATGAAGCTGGCCCCGCCAGGGAGATTGATCCCCTTAGACCGCCCTCCCGGGCATCTGACTCCTTTTCCATCCTTGATGTGTCGGTCACTTCACCTAAGCCCTCCCCCGTTCGCCTTTATCCCCCTCTGCCATCGCCCCCCCTCCTCTCTTCCTCTCCTTTGCGTCCGCCTCCATATGTTCTACCCTCCGCGCCTCCCTGTTCCCCTCCCGAAGTTTCTTCTTCTTTTATTGCTCCTGTCTTCCCTTCCACTGCTCCCGCCTGCGGGAGTGATGCCGCCACCGCGTCCCCTCTCTCGCCCTCTTCCCAGCTTCCTGATTCCTTAGATCTTCCTGATACAGCCAACCTTGAGGTGGAAGCTGCCCGCCGACATGCTCCTGATCAGCCTCCTCTAAGAACTTTGACTTTTCCCCTCATATCTGGGCCAGACCTGCCCGCTTCTCTGTCTTCCGTTCGCGCTCACCTTTCTGATCAGCTCCGGGAACTGACTGACATTCTCCGCCTTCAGGATCAGGTCGCGCGCCTTTCAGTTCTTTGTGCACCTCAACCTTCCTTGCGCTTGGCTTTTCCGGTTACCCGCTCCGGCCATGGGTCCTCAGACCCTGCTCCGGACCCCCAGCCCTCTTCCACAACTAACCAGGGGTCCCCGCCCATGAATCCCGCGCCCCCTACGGGTGACCCTCCCCCAGGCCCAGTTCATGAGTCCTCGGACGAGAGTGCTTCAGAGGAGGGAGGAAGCGAAAGCGAGGGGGAAACACCCGCTTCCCCGGACGCTCCCGTTCCTCCTGCGCCTGCTCCCCCCGCCACAGTCTTTAAAAAGCTCCGTTTTAAACAACTCAAAGATTTGAACTCGGCGGTCCGTGATTATGGACCGAACGCCCCCTTTACGCTGTCTCTTCTTGAAAGCCTGGGTGGCGGTGGCTATTTGACCCCCAATGAATGGTTTTCAGTCGCCCAGGCCGTGCTAACTCGTGGCCAGTTCCTTTCCTGGCAGGCTGATTGGGCTGATCGCTGCCGCCAGCAGGCTCGGAGTAATCTCTCCTCGGGCCGCCGCCCCGCTTCGAAGTGGACGCTTGATAAACTTTTAGGAAGGGGCAAGTATGCCACAGATCAGAGGCAACAGAAATTCTCTTTGGGCCTTCTGGCCCAAAGTTCCTCAGCCGCCATGGGTGCCTGGAGAGCGATTCCTATGAAGGGTTCAGTCCTTTCCCCTTTAACGAAGGTTACTCAGGGGGCTAATGAGGAGTTCTCAGAATTCATCGCTCGCCTCCTGGAGGCAGCAGAGAGAACTTGGGGGACGGGTCAGGAGAACAACAAACTCCTTTTGCAATTGGCTTATGAGAACGCCAATTCAGCATGCAGGACCGCCCTCAGGGGCAGGTATAAGGACAAAGACCTAGATGAAATGATTAAACTCTGCAAAGATGTAGATCCCTTTGCTCAGAAAGTCTCCCAGTCTATAAATCTGGCTGTGGGTGCTGCTACTGGCGCCGCCCAGAATCATACATCCTGCTTTCGGTGCGGCCAAACTGGCCACTTTGCTCGCCAGTGCCCCTCAGATAGAGCCCTCCCCCAAGCGGGGAGAGAGCGCCCTTTGCCTTCTGCCCTCTGCCCTCGCTGCAGGAGGGGTAGACACTGGGCTAATACCTGTCGCTCTAGGACTGATATTCTGGGAAACCCTCTTTCTCCCCTTCCGGGAAACGGAGTGAGGGGCCAGCCCCGGGCCCCTCAACCAGTCACCTTCCTGCCGGCCTCGGGGAACAGCCAGGCGGGGCCACGCCAGACCCTTCAACAGCAGCTCCCAAGCCAGTCACAGCCCTCCGCCGGGCTACCCCAGGGAGCGGGGGAATGGACCTCTGTGCCTCCACCGATACAATATTAGAGGCGGATAAAGGAGTCCAGATAATTCCCTCAGGGGTCTTTGGCCCCCCTCCGCCTAAAACTTACTATCTCATCTTGGGCAGAGCTTCTGCCACGCTCCAGGGCATCACTGTCTTCCCCTCGATTGTTGATAATGACTATGTGGGAGAGATTAAGGTTTTGGCTGCAAGCTCCCGAGGCCCCATCCATATTCGCCAGGGACAGCGCCTTGCACAGGCCCTTCCCCTCCCATTGGACACGACCTCGCCTTCACTGGGCTCATCCCGGGGCGCCTCCACCCCGGGGTCCTCAGATGTCTATTGGGTTCAAAGAATTTCACAAGAACGCCCACAATTAAAACTTAAGCTTAATGGCAAAGCCTTTGTGGGCATTCTGGACTCTGGGGCTGACTCCACAGTTATCTCCCAGGCCTCTTGGCCCCCTTCCTGGCCCTGCCAGCCCTCTCTGACCCACCTCCAAGGCATTGGCCAGTCCACCAATACCCTCCAGAGTTCCCAATTGCTAACCTGGGAGGACCCTGAGGGCAACTCTGGACACGTCAGACCTTTCATTGTTCCAGGCCTCCCTATCAATTTGTGGGGTCGAGACATTTTGAGTCAAATGGGAGTTCTCATGTTCAGCCCCTCTGCGGCTGTCACCCATCAGATGCTAGATCAGGGATTTATTCCTGGCCAGGGCCTGGGTAAAAACAACCAGGGAATTCCTGCTCCCCTTGAGGTCTTGCCAAAGACCTCGCGTTCAGGACTAGGTTATGACTCAAATTTTTCTTGAGGGCCATTGCTCCCCCTGCACTCCAGGCAGACAGGATCACCTGGAAATCAGATCTCCCTGTCTGGATTGACCAATGGTCCCTTCCTCAACACAAGCTCACTGCGGCCATGCAGTTGGTGCAGGAACAGCTAGATGCTGGCCACATTGAGCCTTCTACCTCCCCTTGGAATACCCCTATATTTGTGATCCAGAAAAAGGGGGGTAGGTGGAGACTGCTCCAAGACCTCAGAGAAGTTAATAAGACCATGGTTCCGATGGGAGCCCTCCAGCCTGGCCTCCCCTCCCCTGTGGCCATACCTAAAAGATATTACAAAATGGTCATTGATTTGAAAGATTGCTTCTTCTGCATCCCTCTACACCCAGAGGATAGCAAGCGCTTTGCTTTTAGTCTTCCCATTGTTAACTGCATTGGACCATCTCCCCGGTTCCAGTGGAGGGTCCTGCCCCAGGGCATGGCTAATAGTCCTACCCTATGCCAAAAATTCGTGGCGCAAGCCATTGACCCCTTCCGCCTTCAACATCCCGAGTTGTACATCATTCATTACATGGATGATATCCTTCTGGCCGGTCCTGATGAGACTGCCCTACATGGGATAGGCCAGCAGCTGATCACTGCTCTCCAGGACCTTGGGCTACAGATAGCCCCCGAAAAGGTCCAGCTTCAGCCTCCCCATTTATTCTTAGGCTTTGAGCTTCACCCTTCTAAGATTCTTTCCCAAAAGATTGAGCTCAGAAAGGACTCCCTGCGCACACTTAATGACTTTCAGCGCCTCCTGGGAGATATAAATTGGCTACGCCCCTACCTGAAGCTGACCACTGGAGAACTTAAACCTCTTTTTGACATTCTTCAGGGAGATTCAGATCCTTCTTCCCCCCGCACACTGACCCTTGGGGCCGCCTCCGCCCTTGCGCGTGTGGAGAAGGCTATTCAACAACAGACTGTTACTTATTATTCTCCTGCTTCCCCTTTGTGGCTGTTGATCCTCCCCACTGTGTTCGCCCCCACAGGACTCTTATGGCAATCCAAGCCTTTATATTGGCTCCACCTGCCTGCCACCCCTGCTAAGGTTTTGCCCACCTATCCGTCCCTGGTGGCACAAATAATAAAGCTGGGGAGAGAGACTTCCCTCAAACTTTTTGGTAGAGACCCTGACATTGTCAGCCTCCCTTACAACGCTGCTCAGGTCAAATGGCTCTTACAGACTTCAGATGACTGGGCTGTCAATTGTGTCTCGTTTCAGGGAAAGATAGACAACCACTATCCTTCTGATAAGCTTATACAGTTTCTTGAGCACCAGGCAGTGGTCTTCCCTAGAATTACCAAAAACTCTCCCATTCCCCAGGCATCTCTAGTCTTTACAGATGGATCCTCCTCCGGGATTGCAGCCTTTCATCTCGATGGACGGGTTTCTAGAGTCCAAACAGAATTTTCCTCGGCACAGTTGGTGGAGTTGGTTGCAGTTATTCAGGTCTTTAAGGCTCTCCCAGACCGTGCCTTTAACCTGTTTACTGATAGTGCATATGTGGCTCAGTCAGTGCCCCTATTGGAAACTGTTCCTTTTATTAGGCCATCCACCAATGCCTCCCCACTTTTTTCTGAGCTACAGAGGCTAATCCTGGCCAGATCACACCCGTTCTTTGTGGGACACATACGTGCCCACTCTGGCCTCCCTGGACCCCTTAGTGGGGGTAATGACCTTGTCGATAGGGCCACCAGGGACTCCCAAACACCGCTGGTGACGCTGGCCACACTCCCTGATGCCGTCCAGAGGGCACAGGAGGCTCATCGACTCCACCACCTGAATGCCCAGACCCTCCGGCGGCTGTTCTCCATCACCAGAGAGCAAGCACGCCAGGTTGTCCGCCAGTGTCCAGGCTGTCTTACCCTCCTGCCTGAGCCCCATTTGGGGGTGAACCCCCGAGGTCTTACTCCAGGGGATTTGTGGCAAATGGATGTTACCCATTTTGCCCCCTTTGGTAAACTTAAATACATTCATGTCTCCATTGACACCTTCAGTGGCTTTCTCTGTGCTTCACTACAGGCTGGAGAGGCCACCAAACATGTTGTTAATCATTTGATCTCCTGCCTTGCCTATGTAACCTTGCCCAAGGTTCTTAAAACTGACAACGGCCCTGGATACACGAGCACTGCCTTTAAACAGTTTTGTGCTCAGCTCAACATTAAACATATCACAGGCATTCCCTATAACCCTCAGGGACAGGGAATTGTTGAAAGGGCACATCAGTCTCTAAAAAACATGCTCTTAAAGTTGCAACATTCAGGGGGCATTCTCTACCCCCAAAAGGGAAATTGTAAGGTGTTACTAAATCATGCCTTGTTTGTCCTCAATTTCCTAACCCTCGATGAGAGGGGCAGATCTGCTGCAGACAGGTTCTGGCACCCTTCCACAGCGGAGTCCTATGCCAGGGCCTTGTGGAAGGATCCACTTACACATAGGTGGAATGGCCCCGACCCAGTCCTGATCTGGGGGAAGGGACATGCGTGCATCTATGACTCCAAAGAACAGAGTGCACGCTGGCTACCAGACAGACTGATAAAAATAATGGACTCTTCTCCTAAAAATTGTGACCCCCTTCCAGGGAACCCCCCTGAGAACGCCTAAATGTGCTCTCTTGCAGGAGCCCCAAGGATGCTGCTATCCACCTCGCTCCTGGCGACTTGGACCTTGGTTGCTACAGCCATCAACCTGCCTCACAATCCTTATATGGTGTACAACTTCACTTGGGTGATCATCAATCAAGCTGGAGACATGGTCAACTCCAGCTCCTCCCTTGGTACCTCTCCCCATTGGCCCGTCCTCCACATCGACCTTTGTGCTCTGGCTGTGGGGGCTGATCCATATTGGGGGCTGGAAGACCAGGTCTGGCCCCTGGAGGGGGCCCCCAATCTTCCTGAGCGAGACACAACAAAATTCGAACCCTGTCGTTCGGCCCCGGGGCGCTCTACCCTCCACAACTTTCTTAGAAGGGGAATTTATGTTTGCCCTGGTCCCCGTCACCGCCCTCATGGCACAGGCTATCGGTGTGGAGGGGTTGCAGATTTTTTTTGCGCTTCGTGGGGATGTGAAACCACGGGAGACACATACTGGAAGCCTTCATCCTCCTGGGACTATATCACTGTCAACCGCTCTGCCATGCCCGGTAACCCCTACATGCTTTGCCGTGGCTGGTGCAACCCCATATCCATTTTCTTCACCGCATCAGGCCAGTCCCAAGATTGGACAGGCTCGGGGTACACCTGGGGTCTCCGCGCCTATTTTAAGAGCTGGAATCCAGGACTCCTCTTTACCATTAAGCTCCTTAAAGAAATCCCCAACAAACATCAGGCTGCTCTAGGCCCAAATCCTGCCCTGCGGCAGCCCGCTCCTCCTCCCGCTCGACGCCCTACCAGTCCCCTCCTCCTTCCCCATGCCTCAGCTGTCCCTCTGGTCACTCTTTTTCAGCCCACCATTCCCGGGGGACCCCCTAGCTCTGCAGACCTTATTGTCTCTCTGGCCAATGCTTCCCTTGAAGCCATGCGCGTGGCTAATTCTTCTGCTTTTCCTGAGTGTTGGATGTGTTTTGACCCTACCCCACCATTTTATGAAGGCATTGCGACCTTCGCAGACCCCCAGTTTACCAACAACTCCTTAACCCTCCTTCCCCTCCCAAACCCTGAGGGTGGATTGACCCTAGCCTCTATCTCTGGCATGGGCACCTGCCTGCTTGGGCCCAAGATGCTTCCCCCTAGAGATCTTTTCCCTGTTTGCAATCAGACTCTCACTATCAATACAACCTATCTGTATGTGGTTGCGCCTAATAATACCCTCTTTGCCTGCTCAAATGGACTGACCGCTTACATCTCCACCTCCAGATTCCTTTCCCATGATTATTGTGTTGTTGTTACCGTCCTCCCTCAATTTTTTGTTTATGAGCCCGAGTCCTTCCTACGCTTCTTTGAATCCGGGGTCCCACACAGAGACAAGAGAGAGCCTCTGACTGCGCTCACCCTCTCAGTCATCCTGGGTCTGGGTGCAGTCGGGGCAGGAACGGGTATTGCGTCCCTTGTAAGGAGTGACCAAAATTTTGCCCACCTCCAGTCTTTAATTGATCAGGACCTTGGTCACCTGAGAGAGGGCATCCAAGACCTCACTGAGTCAGTGGCCTCCCTTTCCGAGGTGGTCCTCCAAAACCGACGAGGACTTGACCTACTCTTTTTGAAGGAGGGGGGATTGTGTGTGGCCCTTAGAGAAGAGTGTTGCTTTTACTCAGATAAGACAGGTTTGGTGAAAAACAGTTTAGAGAAAGTTAAAAAGAGCCTTGAAGAGAGAAAGAAAGCAAGAGAACAACAAGAATCTTGGTACAAAAATTGGTTTTCTACCTCCCCTTGGCTTACTACCCTGCTGCCCACTATATTGGGGCCCCTTGTTGGTATTCTTTTGCTTCTCTCCTTTGGCCCTTGGGCTTTTAATCGCCTCACAAGTTTTGTTAAAAACCAGATAGATTCCACAGTTAAAAGACCAGTTGAAGTCTACTACCATCAGCTAAAAGCAGAGGACGACACCGAGGCTGTCGCCCATGTGGTGGTGACACAACCTGAAGATGAAGATGTGGGGCCCGCGCGCTCCTCCCTTGGCCGGCCTCTTAACTTTCGGGCCCTAGAGGGGAGCTCCTGGCTCTCTTGGCTGACCTTCCGTATCCCTAGATAATTGAAGACAGGCGTCTCTATCCCACCCCATTTAATTGGCTTGCCCCTGCTATTGCTTGAAAGAACCTCCCAATAGCTGCCTCGACAGCTGCATCCCTGCCTTGGCCTAGCTACATCCCAGCCTTGGCCTAACTGCAAGCCTGGCACTAAACAGGACGCGACCTCATAGCCCCTGCACCCTGAGGACTTGCTTCCATTGCACCAGGAGTGGGTATGAGGATCGCAAGGGGACCAGCTCTTGCACCTCACGGGCCTTAGCTGCCATTGCACGTGAGAGAGTGGTCTCCCCTTCTCCTTCATGACCACGAACTTGGTCTCGACAGACAGCCAAGACTGTCTACCAACGGTGCCTCTCAATGGCCTTGCTGCCCTTATGGGACCGCGAGCTGCCTACGGCCGGGATGCCCTCCCAAATTCGCCCATCCTTGAGTTTCTTCCTCTAAAAGACGCCCTCTTTGGTTTACAGGGAAGGGGGAGATGTCAGAGACCAGGACCCCTAACAGGGACCCCTGCCAGCCTTCCCCCTCGCCTGGAAACCGAAGCCTTGTCACCCACCTACATCCTGTTCAGTTGAATACCTTGACTATGCCTCATCCTGCTGAAAGCTGATGCACAAAGAGATAGCTACTTCTGAGAAAAGCCCCTAACCACAAAATGTTCTAGGGCACAGGCCAAGAAGAAGCTGTACCTTTCCATGACCCCACCTGCCTTCCCCCTCCCCTAACCCGAGCTTGTTATAAAAAGCTTGCCTTTTTTAAAATACACGGCTCTTGACAAGCAACCGTTTGCTTGGGTCCTTCCTTTCTCTCGCCCGTTTCTCTTCCAGGTTTTGGTTCCCCTCGCCCCCACGAATAACCGAGTCCCGCAGGCCGGGCA